>NC_138133.1:47870959-48039367 GCF_964188305.1 Podarcis bocagei | reverse complement strand
GAAAGAGGGGTCGCGAGTGGAGCCTGGCTTCGTGTATTGTTCGGCGCCTCTCGCTCTGCGTCCCCCCCCCCAACCCCGCTGGCTGCGCGAGAGAGACGCCATTATTTGTGTGAGGGCGCGCGCGCGCCCGGGCTCCGCTTTTGCCCCCGGGGTCGTTCGCTCTCCCTGTTGCAGAAAGAGGCACCTTCCCCAGTGGGCGGGCGGGCTGGCGGGGGCGCGCCGACGCACGAGCGGGAGGGCGCTGGCCCCGCCCCCTTATCCCTCCCCCCCCCTCCACAAACACACCCGCCCGCCGAGTCCCTTCCCGTCACTCTTCAGAGTTTGAAGCGGCAATGTCCGCCACTTTTAGGCTACTGAGAACTAGCTCGTAATGGCTAAAGAGTTCGCGCAGACGCCGGTCGCCTTGGAGGGACCACTGAGGTTCCTGCTGCTCCCCGCGCGGGATGCTGAAAGGCGCCAGTTCGCCCGCGCCGCCTTGGTGGGCTGCTCGCGGTCGCCCTCCCCCGGCCAGTTGCCGCCAAGCGCAGGCGGGCGCCATGGTGCTCCAGCCGGTTGTGGGGCTGCCTTAAAGGGCCAGAGCCTCGCCTTGGAGACCGCGCGCCTGTCTTCCCAAATACTCGAGCGGCTTCGCTGCAGCTAGTAATGGGTTGTTGCCCTGTTCTCCTAGTTCTCTAAGGCAGGCATTGGCAAACTCGGCCCTCCAGATGTTTTGGGACTACAACTCCCATCATCCCTAGCTAACAGGACTAAGGCATCTCTGCAGAATATGCGAGGCCGAGACTGTCCCCAAAACACGAAACCCTCGTTCCTGAAACGGGTGGGTGGAACTCGAGGGGGCCTTAAAGAGGCTGGACTTTGGCAGTGCCAGAGGGTCCTTGGGTCCTCGTCTAGCCCCAGGTTGGTGATCCCAATAGGAATGAATAGGAAACGACTTCCACTGGGCTTAAAGGATGAATACACCCAAGTAAAGGTGTTCAAATGTTCAGCTGTTTGTGAGACAGGCTAGGTGAAGTGGTAACAGAAGGATGCTGAGCATATGCAGAGTTGTCCCCACCAACCTGGAGTTTTGTTTGTGCTCATGTCCTGTTGGCAGGCTTCCCATCTGATTAGCCCCTGTGAGAACACATGAGTACAGCCCGCCTGAGGTATTTGGAATGGCATCTGACTGTTACCTGAAATCTGGTAATGAGACAGGATCCTCCACTGCTTCTGAGGACAGCAGGCTACCTTAGGTCCTAAGCCAGAGGGGGCATATGCACAGAGAAAGCTCTGCCATCCACTGCCGCTCCCCGATGTTAGGGCCAGATTGGTGTTTCATCTGATGCAGCAGGACTCTTCCTGTGTTCTTATCTCACCACAGAGTAACACCAGAAATGTGAGGTTGCAGGTAGGATTTAGGGGTACAGGCACCATGCAATTTGAGGCATGTGCCCCATGACACCTTGCATGTCTCAAATAATGCCTAGAGGGATCAAGCTGGGCTGCCACTTGGGGCCATAAAATGACCTAGATTGGTCTCATCTGATTTGAGGTTTGCAGGCCCTCAAATTGAAAATGGAGGTTGTTGGATGGAGAAAGCAGAAGAGTAAAAAGTAAACAGAGCATCCTGTATCTCAGGGACAGAGAACCTCAAGCCCAGAGGTCAAATACAATTCTTTAAGCTTCTGTATCCAGCCCTCAGAACCACACTCCTCTCTGGATTTGCTTTGCATCAAGAGTGTTTTGCCTAGTTGGAATATGTCCTTGAATGCTTATAATGCCCCTTACTTGAATGGATAAGGGAGAGAGTTATCTAAGGGTGTATAAATTTGCCTAATGTTCAAAAGGCAAACCTTACTTCCATTGTTCTCCCCACTTTGTGGGGCCTGAGAAGGTTGCCCAGAAGGAAATATGGCCCTCAGGCTGAAAATGGTTCACTACCCCTGTTCTGTCTCCTGGCATTGGCTTCTCGTTGCTCTCAGCAGCTCAGCACAGTTGCCAAGAAGTTAATTGATGTAAATACTAGTACTGTATAGCTGAAATGCTCTGTAACACACACTCTCCTCTGAATGTATGCAAACCAGCTACTTTCAAATAAGACTTTGCTTGTTTGACTTTTTCCCCCATTAGCTTCTCCTTTTCTGTTGAAAGAAAGAGAACAGTTTTAACATCACCATTCTCTAAGAAATGTTCGCCTTCTGGTTTCAATCAACGAAGCTGGCAGACACATACAAGTTTATTTGAGCATACCCTCTGGGTACCAAGCATGCTTGGATTGTTTGAGCAAATTAAAAATGAGGAAAATGGCTTTTACCTTCTCAGCAGTTAGACTCCTTAAGAGTCCTCCTACTTTGAAAGTGGAAAAACAAACAAAACATGGTGTGGGGGAGGAAAAGAGAAGGGGATTTCTTAATGTGCCCCAACTAAGCTTTTTCATAAATGAATAACAAGCATTTGTCAACATTACTCTTATCCATGCCGTGTATGATGGAGTAACTTTCAGCTGCACAATTAATTTAAAGTTGCAAACCTACTTGAAAGTAATCCCTATTAAGCTTAGTGGGAACTACTTCTGAGAAAATGTGCTTGGACTCAAACTGTGACTGCTACTCTGCTAAAGCTACGATCCTGGCCCTATTTACTTTGGAGTAAGCCTCGATAAAGAGGGACGCAGGTAGCGCTGTGGGCTAAACCACAGAGCCTAGGGCTTGCCGATCAGAAGGTCGGTGGTTTGAATCCCCACGACGGGGTGAGCTCCCGTTGCTCGGTCCCAGCTCCTGCTAACCTAGCAGTTCAAAAGCACGTCAAAGTGCAAGTAGATAAATAGGTACTGCTCCGGCAGGAAGGTAAACAACGTTTCTGTGCACTGCTCTGGTTCTCCAGAAGCGGCTTAGTCATGCTGGCCACATGACCCGGAAGCTGTACGCCGGCTCCCTCGGCCAATAAAGCGAGATGAGCGCTGCAACCCCAGAGTCGGTCACGACTGGACCAAATGGTCAGGGGTCCCTTTACCTAAGCCTCGATAAATTCAATAGGAAATGGGTAGAAGCTCAGCTCAGTTCTGCCATTTGTAACAGTGCTTGATTATAAGCCATTAATCTCTATTCCTAACTTAACTGTATATTAAGTTTGTGTTGAGGTGAAGTATTGGTTCATAAGCTAGAGCAAGTGACAGATGTCTCTTATTTTACTTTAAAGCACTGGTGAGCAAATGCCCTTTAATCTGGGTCAGGATTTTCTCCACTCCCCCCCCCCAACTGTCTGGGCAAGAGCAATTGCTGGAATAGTATGAGAAGCCTAGTGGCTATGCAACTGAACTATCCCTGGTTCAAATCTCATGGCTTTCATGAACTCTCCAGGTGGCTGTAGGCAGGTCATACCCTCCCAGCCCTGATTCCTTCTCACCCCTGCAATTTGGGGCAATAATACTACCTTACAGGAATGTTGCATAGATTACTTTGGAATAATGCATGTTAAAGCACACTGCACAGCTGAAAACATTATTCAAATACTTATAATTTTATTACACAGGACCAAAATGTTGCAGTGTATCCACAGCCCCTAACGTGTACTCCTTTTCGGGACTCCAGAGAGTCTGCTGTAGGAACTCTGTAAAGTTGTTTAGACACTAATTTCATGTCTTAAATGCTCTCAGCCATAGTCTTAATTCATAGACTCAACCATGGTTTGTGTTCCACTTTTATTCAGAATAGGCCCATTGAAACCAATACCATAACTAACTTAGGCCCATTAATTTCAATGGGTCTATTGTGAGTAAACATTAGTTGAATACAACCCCATGTCTTCATAGAAGTATGTCCTGTTGAATTCAGCGAGGCCTGCTAAATTAGCATTGCAGCCTCACACAATCTGCCTGGTTACCTTAAGCCAAGAGTAGGAAACCTCAGACCCGGGAGCCAGGTGCAGCTTTTGAGACCTCTCTTTCTGGCCTGTAAGACACACCCTCCCAACTAACTCCTGCTTTGCACCTTCCTTTGAGTGCTTTTGCCTGGCTGGAAGTGTCCTTGAAGTGTAATAATGCTCCTTGCTCACCTGGATGGAGGTTAGAGAGGAATGTGTGAATGTGAAGAAACTAGCCTACAGTATTGTAAAAAGGTAAAATTAGTATTTATTGATTTTCTCATTTTGCTTCTGGCTCCACCTACCACTGCTTGTGGCCCCCATGAAGTTGCTTAAAGGGGAATGTGGCTCCTGGAATGAAAAATGCCCCCACTTAAGGTGCCTTTCAGCGTCCTTTGTTAATGTTCAAGTGCCATTAACAATCTGTAAGTCCTGGCCCCTCATAGGTGCTTGTTGAATCACTTATAAAATATTATTTTTATTGTAATGTTCACACTTGCCTGGGAAGTCCCATTAATATGTAAGAATCCATTCCATTATTTTTGGATGGCCCCATTTTGCTTCCAAACTGATAGGCTCTTGGCACCTGAATTTGCAATTAGAGGAAAGGATGAGGATGGTTTCTGAATACTGTATACATTTCTAACAGCCAGCCCTAAAATGTTTGAAATTTGGGGCAGAAAACTAACTTCCAGTCACTGCCTCTTTAATTTTAGAAACCGCATGCTATTTCCTGGCACTAGTACACTTCTATATATGTCTACTCAGAAGTAAGTCCTATTAAACTAGATGGAGCAAACTCTTAAAGAGGCTACTTGTTTCAAACCCTACTCCAAAGCACTCTGGAATAAATACTATAGCTTTATAATTTGATTTATTTTTGACATTTTGATCTGGCAGGCATACAAGAAACTGTTAGGCAAATGCTTTGTGATCCTGGATGTAAAGGTTTGTACACAAGAATTAGAATGCTGGTGACCTTTTGATCATTCAGCTATAAAATCGAATCACTGAAACTGATCAGACATAATGCAGAAGCTTTGGAAATGAAGGCAAGTTCCTTTTTGCCCAGTTTCCACTCAGCTTCAAAAAACTGATTCCAATTGAGTTAAACCGCACACTTAGGAGGACAGTTAAAACTAATTCACTCTGAGAGACACTTACTGAAATTTAATATCACATATTCAAAACGACTGCAGTGATTTTGGTGTATTAATTATGCCTCAAGCACAACACAAAATGTTCTAGCACACACTAGAGGTCTCTCTTGCAGCTAAGATATATCTGTGTTTACAGTTCTTTCTAATCTGAATTTGAGCATTGCCAGCTAGGACTGCAGTCTAAAATAATACCATTGCCAGTGCTTTTTTCAATAAATTAGTGGGTGGAGAATCACACCTACAGTTATCGATTCAGTGCACAAACATAATCATGAAATATAGCACTTTTTTAAAAAAGAAGGGATCTATTGCAAACAAATTGCTAGGAACAACTCTTCTGAGTTAATATTGGGTGTTCAGGGTATCATAGTATGCATACTGACAAATCAATCAGCATTGATCCAGCTATCCCTTAACAAGGGTTTAGCATCTTTTTGTGTATACAAATGGAATGTATTTCCATTAAACTTGGAAGATAGGTAATGGGGAGGTTTATTTATTTTTCTTCACTGCATATGTGCAACGAAGTAGTGATACTAATTCTGGTTAACACCAGTCAATATGGAACCAAAGGGGTGACAATCATTCCAGATCACCCTGAAAGGGTGGTAAGCTCCTACTCGGATAAACTAACGTCAATGCTCTGGCAAAGAGTGGCAAATAGATGCATTTATCAAGAGCTTAAGGATGCGGGTGGCGCTGTGGTCTAAACCACAGAGCCTAGGACTTGCTGATCAGAAGGTCAGCGGTTCGAATCCCTGCAACGGGGTGAGCTCCCATTGCTCAGTCCCTGCTTCTGCCAACCTAGCAGTTTGAAAGCACGTCAAAGTGCAAGTAGATAAATAGGCGGGAAGGTAAATGGTGTTTCTGTGTGCTGCTCTGGTTCATCAGAAGTGGCTTAGTCATGCTGGCCACATGACCCGGAAGCTGTCTGCAGACAAACATTGGCTCCCTCAGCCAGTGCCGCAACCCTAGAGTCGTTCGCATCTGGACTTAACGGTCAGGGGTCCCTTTACCTTTATCAAGAGCTTATGGGCTTGGATTCTATGGTCATACAATAACAGGGTTACAATTCAGTCACTGGTAGGATTGTCAGCTTCACAATCTTCCCCTCTTTCTCGCCTTAACAGCAACTTTATTAACAGATGGTAATAGTGTTCATGACAGCCCTTTCTATACATACATTCCACACGTGAGATGGGGCTATGTGCCTCCTGGCCCTTGATAGCAGCAGCACGTTGAATAATTTCTCAATGGGAAAAGCCTCTGCATGACTGAAACATTCTGTTTCAGTGTAGATATCTTGGAAAGCAGCAGTTTGATACAATGAAGGTTCCCATTCATTAACAGTATCCACATATAAGATGGAAAACTTTTATGACTATTATGTACAAGAAAGAATATAAGAGGGCGAAACTTCCTTTTTAAAAAAAAGAGCTTCATGTACATTTGTGGTTGGAATTAAGTTGATTTCCATAACAATGAAATCTGAAGGGAAAGAGCCAGTGGTTCTTCATAGATTGACAATTTTAACAGGAGAAACTTTCGCAGTTACAAGTGATGCCATATTATATCAACCTGGCCTTGCTGGTCTGGATTCCAAAACACCTTCAATGCATAAGCATAGTAAAGTCCTTGAGATATACACCTGTTTAAAATTTCCAAAGCTATTAAAAGTTTTTTTCAAGTGCAACTAAATTAGAAGGGAGAGAAATGTTCTCTTCTCCTATATCAACAGTGCTTTTTTTTGCAATGTGTTCAATTCCACCTCGCTTTTGAGGGGAGAAATCTGTCAGTCAGGAGAAAATTCCCTCGTAAGATGGCTGCTGTTACTTTTTTGGGATGGACTTTGTTGTTGCTTTTATAGCACCAAATTGGATTACCTTCCGGCGGGGAGGGGGGCAGTGTCATTGTTTTTGTAGAGAAACAGAATTTTTAAAATGTTTGGGTATGGCTTCTTTCTATCACACACTGGGCAGCAGTTTCTCTTCACATTCTGTGTCTCATTCAGCCTTAATATAACACAGTTGCTAATACACCAAGAATTAATTTGCCTTACTCTATTAAAATGCATTATTCCCTTGTCCTACTTTTCATAGACTATAATCTCATTTTGCCTGTTTGGAAGAAATTAATCTAAAATGCACACTTTATTCTAACTTTGTCAGTTTACGTTCGGTATGCACAAAGACAGAGCCACCCACCTTTACTCTTAAGGAGCAAAAGATTGAGGAGTAATAGAAACTTGCATTGGTTTTGGAAATCTTAAGGTGTTTTTTTAATGAAATGCTGCTCATATGTTTTGCATAATACTATATGTTAATATGAAACATGTCTGAATTAACTAGCCTGAATTTTAATTGTTCTTAAGATCAGCATGCAGTTCTTCCTCTCTTTTATTCAGCTGTCCAGTTGAATTCATCTGTTACACCATTGATCCAAAATGCTTATTAAAGCACTAATACATATACTGTGGATCCATGGAGTCTCTGAAGACAAGATTGTGGCTTTTAATAGCATTTCCTCTTGTTTCGTATACAAATGTATCTATTGAAAACAAAAGATGCAATCCACTGGGAAACAATAATTACTAAATGTTATTGGACTGCATCACCAAATTCTTGGACTAGCTCAGGTATAGGCAAACTCGGCCCTCCAGATGTTTTGAGACTACAATTCCCATCACCCCTGACCACTGGTCCTGTTAGCTAGGGATGAGGGGAGTTGTAGTCCCCAAAACATCTGGAGGGCCGAGTTTGCCTATGCCAGGGCTAGGGTCTCCAATGTGCCTACTGATGGCACGACACTACTAGACACCCCTTTTGGTGCCTGCCAGGTGCTAGTGGTAAGAATGGCTAGAAATGCAGCTGCCCTGCCCTCTGCCCATTCCCCAGAATGCCTCTGGACTCCTAGCAGAGGTAGCTAGAGGCTGGTGCCTGGCTTTCCACTCCTCATGGAAGCGGGAGACCTGGCCACCGCTGGGGAAGTGGGGGTGTTTTGTGTTTGAAGGGAAAACCTTTATGGGTTGCCTGCTTTTTGTTGTTTGTGGGTGGGTGTGTTTTGCCTGCTTTGGGGAGCTCCTTGGGTGTTTTTCCATTTGGAGGTGTTTTTTCAGCTTTCTCGCTGCTTGGAAATGTTGTTGGGCAGTGTCTTGACTGTTTTTGCTCTTTGGGGTTGTATTGCCTCCTTTTTATACTGCTTATTTTGCAAGATAAGTTTTTTTTTAAGGGATGTTTAGTCTGTTTTAGCACCACCCATTTTTCTTTTGTGAAAAAGTTTTTTGGTGTGACTGTGGCAGTTTCTTAGATTTTCCAAATGTACCCCCAGACCCAAAACAGATGGGGGTGCCCTTTTGAAAGTTGTAGCTTTTATGTCTGATTCCCTACTTGGTATGTATTCCATGAACTCATGTACCGTATTTTTCGCCCTATAGGACACACTTTTCCCCCTCCAAATATGAACGGGAAATCTGGGTGCGTCCTATGGGGTGAATGCAGGCTTTCCCTGAAGCTTGGAGAGCAAGAGGGGTCGGTGCACACCGACCCCTCTTGCTCTCCAGGCTTCAGGAAGACACCCGCAGCCTAGGCAGCCCTGTGGGAGTTCCCGCAGGGCTGTCTAGGCTGCGGATAGCAGCCTGCTTCCCGGAGCGTCGGGCGCCCTGAAAGCAGAGCTCCCCTCGCGCCGGGCAGACATCCGCAGCGTGAGGAGCCCTGCAGGAGTTCCCCGCAGGGCTCCCCACGCTGCGGATAGAGCCTGCTGCCTGGCGGGCGGGGCGCCCTGAAGCAGAGCGCCCCTCGCGCCGGGCAGACACCCGCAGTGTGGGGAGCCCTGCAGGAGTTCCCCGCAGGGCTCCCCACGCTGCGGATAGAGCCTGCTGCCTGGCGGGCGGGGCGCCCTGAAGCAGAGCGCCCCTCGCGCCGGGCAGACATCCGCAGTGTGGGGAGCCCTGCAGGAGTTCCCCGCAGGGCTCCCCACGCTGCGGATAGAGCCTGCTGCCTGGCGGGCGGGGCGCCCTGAAGCAGAGCGCCCCTCGCGCCGGGCAGACATCGGCCAGCCCCACAAGCTCAGGGGACAGCAGGGAGGCGCAGCGCCGCCATCCCGCTGTTCCTCGACCTGGTTTGGTTTCCCCGACCCGCTTTTGGGGGGGAAATAAAGGGGGGAATTCCTTTATTTCCCCCCCCCATAGGACGGAGGGTCCTATGGGACGAAAAATACGGTAATGAGGTTTAAAAAGAGAGTTCATATTACCATTTTCTGTAGATGATAGAAAATAAATCAATTGGTAATAAGCCATTTGTTACAACACTAGAGCAGGAAACAGAGGGCTATCTATCTTTGAGGTAGGCATTTCTGCCTCATCTCATCCAGGAAGACCAAGAATTAGAAACCTGCAAACTGGTAGGGATTCAGTGGATCATAGAATCAAATCCCCTGCTCTAAAGCACAACTTTTTCCATGGTTGTGTAAATGAAATGCAGGCTCTCAAATTAAAACATATTAGATCACATCTTGCTTGCTTTTGCAGGGAAAGGAATGGAATGAAGGAAAAATAATAATATTTAAGTATTCAGATCTCATTCATGAAGTCAGTGCTTTAAGCAGTCCATTGTTCTCTTAGCCTTACCCCATACTTACAGTCAAATCTGCATTATGTGTTATTGGACTTGTATACAGTCCAATACAGGCTTGTATTCTAGAAATGTTGGATTACTGAACACATGTGAAGCACTTAGTATTTACAAATAGCATTTCTAGTATTCACAGTGTTACTGTTTTATTCAACTCTGCCCTCTGAGATTCTGAGAGTCACTTCACACAACACCTGCAGAAGCCATGAATGTTCTGATCTGCATGTATACCTGAAATTGCCACCGAGCTACCTTATATGCCTTTATACTACACACTATAGTCCTACTGTGTGCGAAAGAGGCACACAGTAAGAATGCAAAGTATGAAGCAGTCCTCAGAAGAGGCAATTTGACTGAGTTGTTGAGCAGTTGAGGCCAAGAGGAGTTTAGATCCCCTTATCACTTCCCTCCTGGCATTTTGACAAATCCTGCCACTCAGGAGTTCTTTCCGCTACAGGTGATGTTGCTGCAGGATAAAGCAGTCACTGCAAATGAATGGATTCCCCTCAGATTTTCAGTTTACAAACAGGACTCTTTGGCTATCTTGCACCTTAGGTGACTGTGTGACTATTTCATAACTCTGGCAGTGGACTTGATTTGCTTTTCCACTCAAGGAGTGGTCACATGCATATTTACCAGTGGTTTCCCAACATTAAGTTAGACATCCTCCTTCACTGAAATTGGAGGAGTGATGTTGGTCATTGCAGATGCAATTCTCTTTCAGATCAGTTTAATGTCTTTTAAACATGCAAACAAGGGTTAGTTTTCTTGTGAGTGATAAGGCATAAAATTACTTTTACTCCAAAAAAGCACATTGTGATGTTCACACATAATGTTTGCCATTTGAATACAGTTTTGCATCCTCTGCTTGTGAAATGTCCTTCCTAGTGAGGTGGGTCTGCCTCCCTCCGTACTGATTTTCAGGACAAATGTTAAAAATTCCTCTTTTCCCAGGCATTTGATGGCTGAAATTGTTCCTGACAACCTTGAGACAGGCTGAGAGAATGTGGTGTTTTTTAAAAACTGTTTTTAGAACATTTTAAATGTTGCTTTAATGGTGTGTTTGCTACTCTGGGCTCCTTTGGGAGGAGGGATGAGATATAAATTGAAATACCAATAATACCAATAAATAATAATAATAATAATAATAATAATAATAATAAGAAGAAGAAGAAGAAGAAGAAGTTACCTACTTGCATAAATTATTTAAGGTTTTTTCGGTACTGTTTCGGTACTTCTGTGATTGCAGGTGGCAGGTTATGCCTTTTACTTTAGAAACCCAAGCACTTAACAGAGCAATCCTATCCTGCTGGGGCTGGAGTTATGCTGCTGCTGCACTGGCAAAATAGCTCACATATCCTGTATGGGAAAGAGAAACATGGGCAAGAGATACAAAGAGGGGAAAGAATAATTAAGAAATTGGCAGCAGCACTACTAACTACCAGTTCCAGGATGTAGCAGAGACAACGCCACCACATTGCCCAGAAACAGGGTGACAACCCACATATGCCAATTAGGAGGTGGCCGTACCCTGGCACAATATTCACAGTGGTTCCACAGTATCCCCCCCCCAAAAAAAATGATCCCCAGCAGAACAGAAAGCAAGTATGCAGCTCTCTAGAGATCTCAGGCAGCCTTTCAGGAAGGAGTCTAAGACACACACACCCATACCATACTCTGTCCACAAGCAGGCCAGACTTAGAATCCAAGCAGTTTCCATCAGAGCAGCCCCTGGAACCAATTCCCACTCATTTTTGCCAGTTCTGGTGGGCCAGCTATTTATTTTTATCATTTTAAAAATCCCATTGAAGTGAATGGGAGGGAAAATCTTCTGTCCAGATTTGTGGCTGGTGGAAAGTTGTGCCATCAGTGAAGGCATCACACATCTTTCCCATCATGACTCACCCCCACCCCATTTCAGCCATTCCTTGGGTGTACTGAAGAAATTTCACCAACATGTCTGTATATTTGTAACAGTGTCCTACTGGTATGGCAAGGGCCCTTGCCAGATCCTAAAGCCCCTCAGCTGGTCTTACAATCTTGTGGGGGTTTTGACCATCTCTGAAGGAGATGCAGTGTCAGGATCACTTTACACTGTTTTGTACCAGTTGGAGAAAATAGTGATGCACATTGCTTGTGAGAGGGATCACGTGGCATCATAAGAAGTATTTGCACTGAAATATTGGTATGCTTGCTCAAAATTGCAATATTGGTCTGATGGAATGTTGTTGAAATACCCATTGAACTTTTGGTGGGGAGGGTTAAAAATATTCAGAATTGTAACTGATGGGAAAGAAATTCAGATTGTCACCTTGATCCTGGTAACTTCCTTTGGCATTGCAGGCAGTGTGTAACTGATGTGTCCTTTGAGACATGCTGTACACACGCCCTCAGCTTAAGCACTGATTTGATGGTCCCACAGGTCTTGGGGCTAAACTGTCCCCTTTGGTAATGCTGACTGTCACTCTTTAGTCTCCAGAACAAAGACCTCTTAGCTTGTAGTCCAATAAGAATGCATCCATCTCTATCTGCTTGAACCCCTCTCAGTGATGGCCGTCACACTGAGAATTGATTCACCAAAAGGCTTTGCAAGTAGCTGCTTGCTTAAGTAACTAATGTATACCATATGAGGTTTCTTTGATTAATAACCTAGTTTTGAGTGACCTAGAGTAGTGCCATCTTCAATTAAGCTAATAAGTCATACTTGAGATCAGTGGTGCTAGAACAGGGATCAGCAATTGACAACGCCAATTGTCAGTTCCAAAGACAAAGGAGGGGACTGGCAATGGGGTGGCAGCTGTCTATTTTTGTGTGAGGAGTACAGGTGCATAACCTGTGGCCCAGGATCTCATGTAACCCCTGATTTCATTTTACAGAACCTCTGAAGTCTCTTGAAATGACCCTATTCTTCCATCCCATTGCCCTTCCTTTTTCCCATTTGTTTTGTCCTTTTTTTCTGGACTTTCAGAGTGTTCCCCCTTTCTTTTCTATTTAATTTCAGAACATGTTGCCCCCTATAGGCCTGTCAACTGAGAATAAGATTTAATGCACTGCATCAGCAAGGCCAGCCCAAAACATTTTGCTGCCTGAGCTGGAGTGGCAAATTTTTCCATCCCTCAGCCCTCAGTCCCTCAGTCAAGGTGTATGATACCCAACACCAACCACATTTTTTTGGCATCTTAAGGGACAGAATTTCACAAGCAGGTCTCCCTGGGAGTAACAGTGCGACAGCAACAAAGTATTACTGCCTTTTCTTAAAATCCAAAATTGGCTGCCTGAGGCAGTTATTTCACTCTCCCTAATTGTAGAGCTGGCTCTTCATGAAAGCTTATGTCATAAGTTGCTTATATGGGAGCAAGCTGCACTGAACACAGCGATGCTTACTCTTTAGTAAACATGCGTGGAAATACTTTGTAAATGTAACTGCTTTCTAACATGCCTAAACCTGTGAGGTCTTTGGATAGATCCAGAATTAGAGGAGCTGGGGTGTGTGTGTGTGTGTGTGTGTGTGTGTGTGTGTGTGTGTGTGTTTCAAAGCATTTCTTGAAAACCGCTTAGAGATTTTATTACAATCAAGGGGTATATATATTTTGTTGAATAAATCAATAAATATACATATGCAAACAGCAACAACCACACCAGATAAGACTTTTTTTTTATGAGTTAGAGAGGGATATAGGTTGCTGCATTTGGGTATAGTAGAGTCACCCAAAAATAAAAATAGTCCAACAACTGCTTTGAACTTGGGGGCAGGGAAGAAGCAAGGGAGGAAATTAAACTCCTTCAACTCAGCATGGGACTATTTAAGTACTGGCATAATGAGTTGCAGAAGGTATGCGTACTCCTGAACCAACAATGCAGCAGGAAGGCAAGAGCAAAATAAATAAATAAAATGAACGGAAGGGAGCAAGTAACCTTCAGGAAATTGAATTCTAGCCTTGGTGAGACTAGACTGAAAAGGGGGGGAAAGGGGAGGGGAGCCAGGAAATCTTTAGACATTTGAAAGCTGGAAAGGGAATGGATAAAAGGTTGTCAGTGCAGAGAGGTTCAGTGATGCAATCCTACTAGGCAATGGATGCTGTGAATGCTGCCTTACTTCCATTTGCTGAGGAGGCCACTAACAGAACCACCATACACACTGCCCAAGCTTGTGCCCCAGAGAGGTATATGTGGGCCTGGTTGCTGCATGGAGGTTGTGGGGTAGGAGAGAGAATTCCCTCTCATTGGTGGACTCTTCTTGAACAACAGGCTATGTGAATGAAAGCTGCCATAGTAAAAGATAGAATTAGTAATATCCTAATGGGCAATGTATGAAAAACCTTTTGCCTCCCAGAGAAGCAATTGCTCCCATAAGAACTGCCATAGATGAACATTTTTTTAAAGAAATGACACATACCAACAGAACTGCCCAGTTCATCTTTCAAGCAATCCACTTTAGAAGATTATGAAACAAGGAGATACAATTCATTATAGTGTCCAGGTTTGAATAGTGGGTTTCTTTAGGGAAAATGGAGAAGAGAAGGTAGGTTACAAGTAACATGGTTTCAGCAAAACAAAAAACAAAAAATACACGTACACTTGCAGTTAAAGAAACTTAGCTGGGTTTTGGTTTTACTAAGGATGTTTATTCTTGAAAAGCTGCACAAAGCATTGTTCACTGTAGATGTGAAAGGTGAAGAAATGTAGGCCAAGTAGGCTTTGTGTTCTAGAGAGCAAACTAGAAAATTGACAGAAGCTGGTTCATTAGTTCTTCACAAGTATTAGCTAAGACAAGGTGGGGAACTTTTTCAGCCTGAGGACTGCATTCCCTCCTGGGCAATTTCCGGGGCACCTCATGCCAGTAGTTGGTGGGGCCAGAGGAAAAAGTGAGCAGAGAAATGCAAACTAATTTTGATCACAATCTTGTGTGCCTTTCATTTTTGTATAAATACAGAGTGTTGTGAGTGGATGAAAATGTCTTCTACAGTGCAAGGAAAAGGTCCACACCTCATCCCATCATCATTTAATATGTACCCAGCACCTGTAAAATAGTAGATACTTAATAAATAGACATCAAGGTTTTTGCAAGAGTTAAGGGCATAAACAGCCAAATCAACAAAAGATTCCTTAATCTATTTATTTTTAAAATTATTTGCAAATATAATAAATCAGTAGATTGTCAGTTATCCCATTACAATGTTGTGATTAAGCTGCCCTTTCACTTAAGAAAGTTTTTCTCTCTATTTTTCCCAGTTAATCATAGCCAAAATTTTTAAACCAACTCTTTGTTTTCCCCCAACCCTGATATCGCTTAACTGGAGATGTTGAGTACTAAGGCTAGGGCCGTATTCATCATCTGCTAGGACCCACCCATTTGAAAGTGCCCCAGGTGGCAGAGGTTTTTTGAGGGGAGGGGATAATATTATAGAGCTCAGCTCATATGGTATCATATAAAAAGGCTATAATCACAGCCTAATATGCTTAGGAAAACTGTTACAGTCATACTACACATTTATTGCAAAAACTCCAATTGAATTTGGCTGAAGCCAATATTGAATACCTGCTGTTCATTGCTGTTATTTAGTTTGTTACAAATCACCCTCAGCACTATTTTGTTGTGGAAACATGATGTACAAATAAAGTGATTGATCTCATTGTTTGATTGAATGAATGGTGTCAGACCAACTCTAGACCAAGACTACTTGCAAGAGAAGAAAGGCCAGAAATAAGTCTAGGAAATAGAAAAAGGGTTTAATGCTAACCGCTGACTGGCAGCAGTGGGGCTTGAAGGAACAGCACAAATTGCACCAGCTTGGGGAGGGGCTTTCCATTACCATGCCCGCTTCCAGACTGGAGCAGCAGAAAGGCCTTGTTCAGGCCCATTGTGGTCATGTGACAGAAGCAGTGAATCCAGTGCTGACCCATTTCCCTCCCCTGAATTAACCAGAGTTGGGGGTTTTCTGCTAACCACCGCCAGCTGAGATGCTGCCAGAAGTAACTTCTACCCGCCATTTGGATGGACCAATTGGCAGGACAGAGGGGCATTCAGATCATAGGTACCAATCACTATAAAGTCCTTCAAAGGGCTAAATGCTCCCATGCCCTTCTCCCAGGTACCAACCACCACCATACGGAGGCAGAGGCAGATTTAGGGCAGAGCAACTGGTTCCACCATGCTGGGCACTGAGCCTAGGGGGCGCTGCAGGGTGTCACAATTGTGATGTAGTGAATTGAACCAAACAGAAGGTGAGAGACGGGGCAGTGAATTTTGGCCTTGCACAGGGCACCACTGAAATTAGAAAGACCAAAGTCTGCCCCTAATGGCAGGGGCCTATATTGCCTTAGATGTAGTGTAGAATTCTTAGGTGATTATTGAAGTATTCTGATTTCAGGTCATTTAGGGCTTTAAAGGTCAAAATGAGCGCCTTGTATTCTGTATGCTGCCTGTGAAAATGTGGTTTATTTTTAAGTCTGCTCTTTCGTGTACTATGAAATACTGTAATAACAATCCAACATCCATCTGAAAAGTGATAGTTGTCTAAATTTCGTCTCTCCACAAGGAACATAGTTCTCCTTCTCTATAATCAACTACAATTTCAGAGTATCTGCAGGCACCTGGTGCTCATAGGGGAAACAGGGAGTGTCCAGTCACAAGTTCATGTCAAGCAGAGAATATACAGGACCCTGGACAGCTCCAAGGGGCCCAAGACAGCTAGAAGAGAAATTACACCGTGGTAAGCTAGAGCCCACTGAGCCTTATGTAGGCTGACCCTGGACCTCAAGTGTGGTGGGCTCTGCCTCCCTGGGTGAGAGGACTATCTTATTAAAGGACCCTTGCCACCTTTTGTAGACTCTGGCTTCTGCAAGCTAGGAAGACAGGCAGTTTTACCTTTTGCCCTTTGAAGTATTGCCTGACATCCTATGTTGCTCTCAATTCATTTGAAGTAAATAAACCTGTTCCTTAGTTTTAACAGGAAATCTAAAAGTCAGAGGTTCAAGCCCAGTTCATGTAAGGAGAAATGGGATCATGTGATTGGTCCCATCTCTCACATACTTCGCAACTCAAACTGAGCAACAAGTAAGTCCCATTATGTCCAACGAGGCATACTTCCATGTAAGAGGGCATGGGATTGCAACCTCTGTTAATTTTCAACAGCATCAGGATGGGGGCAGACACTAGGGGAACCCAAGAGGGCAGGCCCTGCCATTTCCTCTCTAGGAGGGAGGAGGCCAGCAGTGCCTCATATTTGGGGAGGCAACATTGTAGGGGTCTGCCAAGGAGGCAGCAGATCCAGTCTCCAAGGAGAGTGCTGCAGCTGCCACTGCCACTGCAGCAGTGGCAGTGGGTCATGCATTTCTCAGAAGCAAGGATCCTGCTGCCCAAGGCAGTTACCTCACCTTGCCTAATGGGCACACCAGCCCTGCATTTGAGCATATGCTTAATGCTCCCATTGAAATCAATGAAATTATCTTGGGCTAGATTATGCTTCTGCCTCTTTTAATTAATATTTTTATTTTATGAAAGCGCACGTAATTACATTGCAAAATAACTAACCAATTAACAAAGACAAATGTGGATAAGAATATTTAACAAAAATGAATTAAGTCATAACCCAAAAGACATAGAAGCGAGGTTACAACACAATTACTATCATAAATCAGGGGAAAGAGGAAGGTGTGTCCTCTGAGTAAGCAAACCTTAGATAATTTATTAAGAGCATTTTGCATAAGCTTACACTGTCAGTTTTTAATTAATATTACTATGGGAATTGAATAGGATGTTTTAAATAGCTGCAATCTAGCACCTAGCTCTGCCTGCTTCTTGGAAATCTCCAGGCTGGATTGCAGCCCCGAAATTCTCTCCCTCTCCCTCTTCCCCACCCCCATACCTACATTTCTCCCTGACTCTTCCCCCAAAGTATGCAGAGCAACATATTTGAGATAGACTGGGCTGAGTCTTGCCTCTCAACTATCCAGTGATCTTTACCACTTGCTGAACAGGGAGTTGAACCTAGAAGCCTTGCACCACATGTAAGTTTTCAAATTCCTGTGTGTGTCGTCTCCCCCCCCCCCATAAAAACTAAGGCATTTTGTTTAGTGTAGATCTGAGGTTTCTAAACAGTAATAGGTGAATGAGTGATAGGCAAACTCCCCCCAGCTCAATTTGAAATAGGTTCAGTATTTAAGAGCTTTCTTGGCAAGTCAAAAGAAAAAGCTCATCCGTTTTCCAGCAACTCTCCCAGCTTTGTAATCTTGCTGTATGCACACTGATTGCACCATCCACATAAGCTAATGCACATATTCCCTTAGAAGCTGTAACTTCTGCACATACATCTACATATCAACTGGCTTTATATGCCATTCATGTTGTTTCACAGCAATTAACAAGAGTTCCATTGAGAGTAAGTGGTTAAGACATTCTGTGTCTTACAAAGAAGCTAGGTTTCTGTGTCCAGTGTTTTGAACACTGACCACACATATCCAGAATAACACTTTAAACCGGAGGAGGCCACATATTTCTGTATGAAACTGATAATTTGGATCCTTTTCAATCTGGTTCCAGAATCAGACTGCCTTGGTCACCCTGGCTGATGACCAACATTGAGTGCTAGACAGATGGCATACATCCTTGTTAGTTCTGCTGGAACTCTGGGAGCTTTTGATCCCAGTCCTCCTGGTCTGTTGATCTGGGGTTGGCCTTGAAGATGCCATTATATGGTGTTTGCTGTCTTCTGTGGAGGAGAGATCTCAGAAGGTAGTGCTAAGAGATATCTGCTTATGGTACTGGGCAAATTCCAATTTTATACCTGTTTGACATCTTCATGAAACTCCTGGGGTGATCAACCAGAGATTGGAGTTCATTGAGGAAATTCAGCTCCACCTCTCATTTTCTCTTATTCTATATATGCTGTGGAAGTTCTTTTCTCTTTTTAAGATTAATTCATAATTTTTATTCTTGTTGCTGTGGCAGTTCTCAACCAGTGCCCAAGATCAGTGGAGGACTGAATATGAGCTATGAAACTGAAACAAGTCTGGTCAGTAGAGATGTGGATGAAATAATAAGATTTTTGGCCTGTTTGGGTTGAGGTTTAATGCTTGAGTAGAATCAGGTTCACACTGTAGTAGTGCTCCCTGACCCAGCTTTGCTATTAGATGCTCAGGCGGCAGCTTGTACTGCTGCCTATCTTAGGCTGGTACACCAGCCACACCTGTCCTTAATACAGGGCGGATCAGGCCATGGCGACATAAGCCTCAGTTACTTTCAAGACTAAACTACTGTAGTATGTTTCATGTGGGGATGCCAGAATCTCCAGTTGGTACAAAATGCTGCAACAAAAATATTTTTTCTTCTCTGGATCAGATTAGAATCCAAGCCAGATAACATATATCATGGCTGTCATGCTTGCTTCGTATTCTGGGCAAGTATTACAAGCTGGCAAAATGTGTATTTCCAACAGGGAGTTTCAATAACATCACTAAATAATTGTGCAGAGAAAGAAAATGCAGACACAAGAAATGCTTCTTTTTAAAAACAACAACAACACAACAATTAAAGGTGCTGAAGCCCTGCTCACCATGGCTTCTTGTCACCTAACATCATGAACAAACCGCTTTGGGGGCCATGCACACATCTAACATCAGTGATTTTATAGCAAACTAGTAATTTCTTGTAGTTGTTTGGGTGGTTTTTAAACTCACACAGGTCTAGTGAAATAAGAACCCTTGAATGTTTGATAGGGAGCCTTCTCTGTATTCCTAGAGATGGATTAACAAATAGCAAGGGAACTATACCTCCACAGCAGAGTGCACACTTACAATCAGAAGTTCAGAGGTTCAGTCCCTTGAGTTTCAAGATAGGGCTGAGAAAGACTCCAGCCGGACACCTGGAAATCTGCTGCCAGTTCAGTACAGTGGTACCTCGGGTTACAGATGCTTCAGGTTACAGACTCCGCTAACCCAGAAATAGTACCTCGGGTTAAGAACTTTGCTTCAGGATGAGAACAGAAATTGCGCAGTGGCAGCTTGGCGGCAGTGGGAGGCCCCATTATCTAAAGTGGTGCTTCAGGTTAAGAACAGTTTCAGGTTAAGAACTGACCTCCAGAACGAATTAAGTTCATAACCCGAGGTACCACTGTACTGAGTTACCGTAAATGGATAAGTGGTCTGATTTGGTTTAGGGCAGCATCCTACGTATCAGGCTGAGCTACAGAAAGGGTTAAATGCTTCAACAGATTGTAGCAAATGACTTGAAATAACATCTTCTTCCAGGATGTGTTAATGGGTACAATGTGCACCTGCAATGTTTAATTGCAACACTGTGTTTTTCCAAGGCTGAGAGAGTGATAAGTGTTATTTGCTTGTTTTAACAACAGGCTTGCAAGCATCTCCTTTGAACTAAAGACTTGCAATCAAATTATTCCACAACGTATTTCAACCCAAACATTTGCCAAGTGATAGCAGTGTACCAGACCTTTCCCCACACCCACACAGACAGTGTTACAGGATCATAATTTATAAAAGGAGAGTGATGAAACTGCGGTGAGCCCCAATAATGTATTATTACAATTAAATATGTTTACATCCACCTTCCAGTTTAAGTACAAACAGCAGTATATAAAAAAGAGAACAATAAAGTACAAAACTCACAGGGCAGCATACAAAATAAAATAGCAAACTGCAAAATAGTAACCAATGAAATAATCATCATCACAATAATAAAACGGGGGGGGGGGCAGCATAAAGCAAGATAGCAAACAGAATAGCACTAAAATGTGAGAAGCAGCTATATTAAAAAAATCATTGTTCAGTTAAAAACTTTTGTTGAAATTAACTGTTTTGACCTGAAACCCCAAACTAAGCAGAACTGACACTATGTTGGCATACGGTGCCACCACAGAAAAGACGTTCTCCTCTGTACCTCTGAAAGTGATCACTTTAGGAAATCCAGTAATTGATCTGCTGTGTAACAAATTATTTGGGCCAGCTACAAAAATAGTCATTTTCCTTACATGGCATTTAATACTGCCAGTTCATGCAAACATAAACAGACTGTGCTAATAAAGAAACAGGATGTTTTAGACAGCAAAATAGTACCTTTGTTGTGAGGTGGTTGTCGTTTTTGAAAAATTGGAGTAAGTTTCATCAGATTCAAAATCCAAGGTTTTGCATTTTCTTATTTTGACGGAAGTATGTATTATTTGACTATAGAAAGTTGCCAGATGTTGCTAGACTCCAATTATTGTTAGGAATGATGGGAGGCGTAGTCCAAAATATCTGGAGGGCACCAGTTTGCCTTCCAGACTGACAGATATCCAGACAGATAGAAAGACCACTGACATAGTAGCCAATTGCAGGGTGGATCAGTGGCATTCATCTGATCGCTGGCCATCCATGTTGTTCCTCCATACTGGAATGGAGTGGGGAGGGGCTAAGGCAGCAACAAGGTCAGGTGGAGTCAATCTGACACTCCTGCTAGTTCATTTGCACCACACTAAGCTCACTAACCGCCTCCCAGTATGCAGCAGCAATACAGACAACCAGAGGTCACAGGAGTGCTTCCACTCACCATCCAATGGTGCATTGGCTCAAGTTTATGATTATCCCAATATGGAAGCTATTGGCTGGCATGACAGTGTAATTGTAGAATGTAAGAGATGGGTAGCCAACCAAATGTTCTGGAATAAGGTAACAACAAAGAGGTTCTTTCCCCTCACCCCACCCCACAAGAAAGCCAGCCTGTTTCTTGAGCAATACTTGGAGATCAAATGTCATGGATATTTTTGCATTCTCCAAAACTACTTTCTCATTTTGATTGGGGGGGGGGTGTATGTGAAAGGGCATGCAAGTATTTATGGAAGGAGGAAGTTTGACCCTGTTGCCTTAGCAACAAGGCTGACACTTCCTCTTTTGCCACACTGGCAGTGAAGCTACCAGTGGGTGAAAATGAGGAGCATCAAGCTGGGTTGTTGAACATTGGAATGCACATAGGAGTACATGTATTAATGTTGTTGATGGGATGCATGCTTAGATGTGTCATTCTACATCTCTATATTCTGGTATTGCTAGCATGGGTCTGAGCTTCAGAATCGGGGCAGTATGGCTTTGACCTCACTGACAATTACTACATAATTTAGGGATGGAGAACTCGTGGTAGGAAGATAATGTTGTTGTTGTTGTTGTTTAGTCGTGTCCGACTCTTTATGACCCCATGGACCAGAGCACGCCAGGCACTCCTGTCCTCCACCGCCTCCCGCAACTTGGTCAAACTCATGCTGGTAGCCTCGAGAACACCGTCCAACCATCTCGTCCTGCCGTGAAGGAAGATAATAGAGCATGACAATAATTTTCTAAACCATTTTTAAAAAATATATATCCCGTGGCAATACAGTGCTTTCCGCAAAATGTCACTTATTCCTGTTCATGCGTGGCAATTTGAATAAAATATTGCGGGGGGGTGGGGGCACAGGTAAGCCCCTCCCCGCATAATCGATCACATGATGTGGTACATGGACACTATTTGAATGGCAATGCCCATCGAATTTGGGAGGCCTGGGTAGGGGTCAGAAAGAGCTGGAATTATGAAGACTTCAGACATACAATACTGTGGTGGTGGTGTTTGAACTACTTTGAGTGACTGTTATCCATTTTTCCCGAAATGCCTTTCACACTTAAAAAACAAAACAAAAAAACCGGCGTGCACTTTGGTGCTTTCGTATTACCTCCCTGCTCTTTTTCTTAGGGATCAGGACAACAGTAAACTGTCATCTCTGCCCTTATCTGTGAATCATATCTGGGACGTTGCAATGGCTCGTTGTGACTTGTCTGTAGCTTAGCAAGATTTCCCCAGGATTTTGTTCAGGGTAAAAGCACGATATTGAAAGAGGTGGGTGAGCAAAGAGAGAAAACGTACTCGTTCCCTTCACAGGAGTGCCATGCCAAGACACAGTGGCGTCAGTTTGGCACTGCCAAGTTTGCGAGAGCCGTCTGCTTTGTGTTCACCGAGAAAGCAACGTGTAGCGCCTGGGCAAGTTCAGACGTGCTTCTTCCCCGCCCCCCAGCCCAGAACTGTCTGGCCGCCCCTAGCTAAAACCCGCCTTAGAAACATCTCCCTTTCGTTGTGGGTGTCGTGACTGCCAACCCCCCCTCCCCCCGCGTCCCATCTTCTCCTTTTGAAATAAAAGCGGCAAAATGCTTTAGATCGAGGGCGCCGCTGCCGCGCAACAACCGCTTAAAGTTAGGGAAGGCTTTGCGGCAGCTGGAAGTGCAGGCGGAAATGAACTGTAGCGCGGCTGTGCGTGTGAATCGGTAACGGGATTCCAGCGGCTACTCGACTTGAGGGCGGCTTTTGGCAGCGCCGGGGCTTGCAAAGTCCCGTATTGCCCCGGGGGTGCGGTAGCGGCGAGGAGAGAGGGGGGGGGAGAGGGAAAGATGCCTGCTGGAAAACCTACAAATGGTTCGAGGATTGCGGGAAGCCAGAAGGGGGGGAGGTGGATCTGTGCGTGTATGTGAGAAAGAGAAATGTTGATGGCTGAGCTCTGCAGGGCTAGGCTGTGCCTTCCTCTCCCCCCCCCCCCTGTTCTCTCTGTGTGTGTGTGTGTGAGCGCGCGAGTGTTGCAGCTGCCTGTCCCCGCAGGCTGGGAATAGCTCTGGATTTGCCTCTTGGCTGCGGACTGTGTGGGTTTTACTAGCCCTGGCGGCTTCCTCTCTGCTCCTCGCTGCTGGCTTCCTTCGGCTTATTAGCGCCAGGCAGGAAACAAGCGGGCTTCCTTCTTTGGTACACAGCCGGCCCGGCACCACTCGCAGGCTCCCCACATCGCCCCCCTAAGATCTGCAGCGGCGGCGGCAGCGAAGGGCACTCCTGGGACCCGCTCCGGCTCCCCTGCTCGGTCTCTCTCTCGCTCGCTTTCGCTCTTTCCGGACTAGTCAGCTGCCTCCCCGCCAGCTTCGCCCTCTCCGATCCCAGCCGCAGCCTAACGTGTCTGGCTGGCTGGCTGGCTGGAGAAGCCTGCTCGATGCCTTCGCCGTGAGATCGACGCGCCTGGTATGCAGCCAGAGTGGCCTCTTTCTCTCTCTCTCTCTCCCCCCCCCCTTCCCCCTTTTGGATGGAGCGGCGGCGTGGGGGTGGGGGGTGGTAGGTGGGATGGCCGGGGAGAGGAAGAGGGAGGGGTGGGAAGGAGGGAGAGCCGCCGAGAAGTGCAGAGAATCCGAGAAGTTTCTCCTCTACCGGAGTCAACTCCAAGCTGCTTCTGCTGCCTCCGCCGCGTTTCCGCGCTTGGCTGCCAGGAATCCGTAGGGAGGAGCTGCCTTGTGCGAAAAGCCGCCTGCCGCCCCCCACCCCTCTCGCTCCGATCTCACCTGCCGCTGTTACTGCAGCTGGGCTCCCCCTCCCTACTTCTGACCCCCACCCCACCCCTCCAGTGGGCACCGCCAGTGGGTGGTGGTGGGGTAAATCGCCCCTTCCCCGCGTAAGCCATGAGAATGTGGGGGCTGCCGGGCTGCTCTTCGGGCATCACTTAGCGGACAGCAGCTGGCACCGCGCGCTGAGGCTGGGTGAGTGGATCTGTCAGTCCCAGCCTCCCCTTCTCCCGGGTGCATGCACGGGCCGATATAAAGTAACCCTTTGCATGGCGATCGCCTCGCGCGAAGCGCAACGCTGGGCGATGGAAGGCTTCCAAGCTGCTGCTGCGCCTTGTTCGGTGGCGAGTCTCCCTCTCGGTCGGTCTCCCCCTCGTTCTTCCCCGTCCTCTCCTCCTCTCCAGTCCGGCTTCCCCACTCCATTCCTCGCACATCAGCCACAACCACTGGGAGCGCGCGGCCCCTTTAAGAGCCCAGCTTTGCCTCCCGGTAGCTGAAGGTCATTAAACACAAAAGCTCTCCAGCGCTGCGGTCCAATATAGCGCATGCGCCCTGCCCGAGGACTGGCAGGGAGACGGCAATATGGCGAGAATGCCTGGCAGCGGCAGCGCCGGCGGAGACTGGAGCACCGGGGGCGGCGGCGGCGGCGCAGGAGGAGGGGGCGGCGGTGCAGGTGGCGGCGGCGGGGAGAACAATGCGGGGGACCGGCAGCCCGGCCGGGGCGGCCCCCACCGGCCCCTCCACTATTGCAGCGCTGGGGAGGACGAGGACGGGGAGGACGAGGATGAGATCCAGGAGGTGCAGATAACGGGGGACGAGGAGGGAGCCGAGGAAGGGATCCTGCTGCTGGACGACGACGAGGAAGAGGAGGAGGAGGAGGAAGAGGAGGAGGAGATGATGATGATGGGGCTGGAGTGGGCCGCCTCGGAGGAGCCGGGCCATATGATCCGTATGGACCAGGGCACCGGAGTGCTGCTGGACTCGGCGGCGGCGGCGGCCGTCTGCGGCGTCCGGGGCCGCCTGGGAGGCGTCCGGGGAGTTGGCGGCGGCGGCAGCAGCGGCGGCGTCGGGGCTTCGGCGGGGGGCGCCCCCTCGGTGCCCGTGAGCGCCCGCGGCGCTGCCTCCGCCGCCGCTTCCCTGGCCGGACAGGCGCCCGCCGCGGGCCCCGCCGACGACTCGGACCCGGAGGCGGAGCTGCTGCTGCAGCGCCCCGAGCGGGCCCGCCTGAGCGAGAACACGCGGCTGGCCACCCGCTACGCGGTGCGCATCTTCCGCGAGTACCTGAGCGAGAAGGCGCAGAGCCCGGACTTCGAGACCATGGACAAGGGGGCGCTGTGCCGGGTGCTGCGCTCCTTCTACGCCGAGGCGCGCTCCAAGAGCGGGCAGCTGTACTCCAAGTCGTCGCTCATCAGCATCCGCAGCTCGCTCAACCGCTACCTCAACGAGCCGCCTTACTGCCGCACCCTGGACCTGACCAAGGACCCCGAGCTGCGCGCCGCCAACCTGACGCTGGCCGCCGTCATCCGCAAGCTGGAGGAGCAGGGCGCCGGGCCGGTGGTGCAGAAGCAGGCCATCACGCGCGCCGACCTGCGCAAGCTGTACACCTGCAGCGTGTTCAGCACGCAGAGCCCCTTCGGGCTCCTCAACAAGGTCTGGTTCGAGACGTGCATGTACTTCTGCACGCGCGGGCGCGAGAACCAGCGCGAGCTGGAGGAGGACTCCTTCGGGCTGGCCATGGACGAGGACGGCCGCAAGTTCGTCTACTTCAAGGCCCTGGGGCCTTACCACAAGTCGCGCTCGTCGTCGTGGAGCAAAAAGCGCGCCGAGAGCAGCGACGAGGAGAACCTGCCGCGCATGTACGAGACGGGCACGGAGTTCTGCCCCTACGCCAGCTTCGTCAAGTACTTGGCCAAGCGCAACCCGCTCTGCAAGGCCTTCTTCCAGCGCCCGCGGGACCACTGCAGCGAGGGCGACGTCACCTGGTACGAGAACAAGGCCATCGGCAAGAACCTGCTGGGCACCCGCATGCAGATGCTCTCCAAGGCCGCCAAGCTCTCCAAGACCTACACCAACCACTGCATCGGCGCCGTCTCCATCGCCACCCTCAACAGCATCGCCGGCATCGGCACCAAGCTGCCCTCGGGCGCCGGCGCGGCCGGAGGGGGCTGCTACGCCCACCTCAACGGCAGGGCCCGCGCCGCCCCGCCGCCCGCCAACAACGGCGCCTACGTCCTCCCCAAAGACGGCGACGACCTCGCCGGCGTCAAGGCCGAAGCGGCGGCCGTCGTCGTTCCCGCCAAGCGCTCCCTCTATGAGGCGATGTACGCGGCGGGGGGCGGGGCCGCGGCGGGGGGCGACGCCTGCGGCCCCTCCTCGTCCCCCAAAAGACTCTGCCTGAGGCCGGCCGAGCCCCTGGACGCGGCGGCGGCGGCGTCTGTGGTGGTGGTCTCAGTGAAACACGACCCCTTGCCACTCCTCATCCCCGAGGCCAATGGGCACAGAAGCACCAACTCTCCCACTGTCATGTCACCTGCTATGGTTTCCCCCACACAGGTAACAAAAAAAGGAAAGAAGAGAAACAACTTTAACCCCCCTCCCCCCATACACACCTTTTCCTTTTCCCAACTCCTCCTGTCAGCTTCAGGGAATTCCAGGCCAAAAGGCTGGTGCACGGTGGAGCCCACTGCAGGCAGCCTCCTCCAGAGTTTAGATTCCGAGGAAGCTATCTTAGGGCAAGTTTGGAAACTTGAGACAATAACTGTCCTGACTTTTAGCTTTGGCCCCTGGGAAATCTAGAGGAGAGGTGATTTGGGGGAAACTTTCCTGGTTTCCCCCACCTCTGCTTGGGTCAATAACTGTCCTGATTTGGATAGCTCAGTTGGTTAGATCATGGTGTTGACAACACCAAGGTTGCAGGTTTGGACAGCTCCATATTCCTGCACTGCAGTGGGTTGAACTAGATGATCCTCAGGGTCCCTTCCCATTCTACTATGCTATCAGGGAAATCTGGAGGAGAAGCATTTTTTTAATTATATTCAGCCCCCACCCACTATATACCAAAGGACAGAATTTAGCTGCTGGAGAACCTAAGTGGGGTCAGACTTTCGGAAAGTGAGTCAAAAGTAATTTTAAAAGGTTCTGAGACCTTGTTTAAATGTTCGCATCCTTGACAAACTAAGTAGCTTAAGTCCTCATCAGCAATGGGAGGCTTCAGATTTCAGAAGTCCCTCCCCACTCCGTAAAATTGATTTCACATGTCCACTCCTTTTGCCTTGTTAAATTGGGGCATAGGTTTTTTTGAAAGCCAGTTACTGTATGAGTAATTGGATCTTAATCACATATTATTTCACTTCCCATATTGTCACTATATAAGGATCCTCGCTGTAAAAAAAAGCATCCTATAAAATACATTTGAGTCAACAATGTTATTACAAGCTGCTGCAATTGACTCTTAAACCTCCTGATGGTCTGGTCTCCAGCATTAACAATGAATTCAGTCTAAGCTTTGAAAGAGCTCTATTCTGTGGGTACAGGTATATGACATGCCTGAGCAATTTCCAAAGTGGAAATACCAGTTTTGTACAAACTGACCCTTTCAGAGGAGTTTGCCAGCTAATCAGCCAGCCTGAAGGCTAATTGAAGAATGGGCCTTTTTGTGAATGGCTGCATCAGCATCTGTCTTCTGTAAAATACATGTGACCTCTCTTTACTGTTTGGAGTTTGGGGCCACTTGAGTAGAGTATTGTACTTTGGTCTCCTGCTGCGTGTATCTTATGGCTGTGAATGACTAGAGATCTGCTGATGTGTGGATAATGTTTTTATTCTAGCTTGTTGATGAAAGAAACTACATCTTATATATAGTCGGCATGAGATTACCAAAAGTTGGGATGGATGGTTGAAAACGTCTTTCAGAGTTGTGTGCATGTCTGTGAGCAAGAAATAAAAAAAGACAATCCATCTTAAAAGAAGTATATTTGTATGCAAGTGTAGTAGTTCACCACCGTATGTTACTGCAGTTAGTAAGAGGAACTGCTCGTTAAGCTGCGAATCACTTTTACCACATAATTTATAAAGCCCCTTTAACCAATAATTTATAATTGTGTTCCCCGAACTGCATAAGTAAGAAGCTTACCTAAGGTGAACTTAGTTTTTGTAGTTGTTTTAAATGCTGCTGACTGCTAAATCAGACATTTCAGATAAGAGGAAAAGTCAGACTGCTGATGAAATTGTATATGCGGTAGATAGAATAAAGACATCTGTTGTTTCTGTGTTTATATTCCCCCCCCCCCAAAGAAATGAGCATTCAGTGAGACTGGAAGATGTTAAAATGTACTTTAATAGTAATCCCCTATTTTATGTGTGTTTGGGGGTGTTTCTAGATTAGGATTAGGTAGGGTAATTGACTGCCCACTCATTTCTACACAGGACTGGGGTGGGGATAAATATTTTCATTTGCTTTGTGCATTAAGAGAGTGATTTTTTTTTAAGCAAAAGAAAAAATTTCAATAGGCTCTGTCTACTAACTGTTCTATCTGCAGTTATTATTTTCCAAACAATTGCAGAATTCCCATCCCCTTCTTTCATGGCTGGCGCTGAAAGCAATTGAAATATAGGAAAATAAATTTAGTCTGCAATCCTAACCCCATGTACCTGGGAGTAAGCAGTAGGACTTACTTCTGTGTAAACATGAATTCAGTAGGGTTTACTTCTGAACATACATGGCTAGGGTTGCGCTCTAAGAGTCTTTCACTGCTGTCTCTTAAAATGAGAATAGCCATAATGATAAAGTTATAGAGTTGTTTGAAGAAATGGATGGCTGGGTGAATAAGCCCAAAGCACTACCTTGAGCCATCAAATGTTGTAGCTGGCCATTAATCTAGAGGAAATGACTTGACCCACAATAGTTATTGCTTAATTATAAACATAGACTTTCCAGGTCATTACTGAGTTGACTTCATCAAGTGGTATGCCACTGAATTCCATGGCTGACAAATATTGCTGCTTTCATGATAGCTTCAAGGTCTTGAAGGTCATAGACTGATAGTTTTATTGACTCTCAGTATTATAAAGATGTACACGCTGCCAGTAATACGAGTCTAAAAATAAATGGTGCACTCTAGTTTTAGGTGAAGACTAGAAGTAAAGTATTGATCTCCCTGAAATCAAGAAAGTTAAGGCTTCACCTAGAGTTACTTGATGAACTTATTTGGTGCTCTTATAATTTGTAATATCGGCATCCTGACACCAAATATGCCTATGCTCTGATGTATGAAATGAAATATATATTCTTTTGAATCCCGTGACCAGCCACTATGATACTACAGTGGGCATGACCCCCATATTTGCATATGAAGGCTTCCTGTTCTCTTTTGTGTATGAAAACACACTGTGCAAGGATTGCTCAGGTTGTACATTCCTTTGCTCATTGAATAGAATATCTGCTGGTTATGCTTCTATCCTACCCTTCCTCCATGGAGCTCAAAGTGGTATACTTGGGTCTGCAGATGGCTTCTCATCTAGTCAGGCCTAAAACTTTTGGCTTTTGTGATGAAACTGTTTGAGACCATTCTTTGAGAACAGGAAAGCATGTGTGTGTTTTATATGTGTGTGCATTCATTTGTGTGCATTTGACTTCTTGGATCATATGTGTAATTAAGGGTGTAGCCACACTTACTCTGTGTATACCAGTATAATACTGGAGATATCCAGAGCAAACATGTAAAATGTGAGTGACTTTTTGTTCACAGCTAGACACAGGAAACATTTCAGTTACGTTTGCTGCATAAAGTACTGACATAAACATATTCAGATAACTTAATGTGCCAGTAGCTACCAGATGTAAATGTACTGGTATTTCAGGAATGCCAAGTTCAAGATTTTGATAACTGTTTCTACATCCACCTTTCTCTTTCATACTAAGATATCTTTTCTTGTTCTATGGAGATATCTTTTAGTGTATGAGATACAGGGGCATTGTAGGATGCAGCAATGAAATGAGGAGAAGGCATGCTAAATGTTCCTTTGATCCAGCTATCGCTTTAGGTAGCAGACACAGGAGGCATTATAGTATTTTAATCATACGTGGCTGAGCCTCCATGACCTTGACTTCAGTCTTTTTGCTTCTGAAGCGCTACAGTGATGCAGTAACATAGTTGGGACTGATGAATGAGGTTTTTAAATTGTCTGTTGCATACTTGTGTATTCATTTTTCATAAATGATCAAGATCTCTAATAGTGCAGTGCAACAGCTGTTAAGAGGTATCTAATCAGTCCTTTTTGAGTTTACTTATTAAAGTTTAGAAATTATCGTAAGAGACTAGATTGACATTAGTCAGGGCTGTAATGGGAACATGAGATGCATGTTTCTGTTGTAGCTTAGATGTATTTGGATACAAAGGGTACTGCATGGATTACTATTCATTCGTAGCTGCTGGTCCTCTTGCAGTTAGAGAGAGCATAAGACTGGGTTGTCAGAGAGTGAGACCAGGGCTTAACCATGCTGTACTGTGTATATAAGTAAGGAGAGTCGGTGTGATTGAGGTAATGAATATCTTTGGGTTAATTATTCAACTTCATTTGTTTATCACTGCGGACCTGGAGATTGCTCAAGACAAGACCACTACATCAAAGGAATTCAATATAGATAAAGAAAGACAAATGATTACAGTAATTATTAAAAATGACATACAGTAGCACCTTGCACTGTCTGGCTAAGGGTTTTATATCCTGTTCTTAAACATCCTATTAGTCATTCTTATAGTCAGATGATTTGAATGCAAATAACATACCACAATCACATCCACCCATGGTAGCCTCTGTGAGACAGCTGCCCTGTGCTGACATTAAGCTGTGTCAGGGGTGAAGCAACTGTAGACATTCGCTGGTATAGATAGGATTTAGCTTTAGTCAGTGGCATATCAAAAGTCAAATCGGCTGAACCCCACACCTGACAGTAGATTCCAATGTCTGCTTTGTTGCTTGCTGATGTAGCTGATAGTCCACACAAAGTTGCTGTTTTTCTGTGGCTGCCACCTGCTGAGATGGCTGTGACACCTGAGCCTAAGTTGTTAATATTTATCTTCTGGTTTTCTACCAAGAGAGGCAAACAACATGATTGTAATATAATATAATAAGCACAGTTAACAAACAATGTCTAAAAGCAATATGAAACCAACAAAGCAAGAGCCTAACCACAAGTAGCAAGGGTTAAAGATCTTATACATTAAATCTGGCAGCAATAAAACATATGTGTTGCATATTGAAAACCAGTGGAATAAGAAGCACCTTCTATTTCTGGTGAAAGATGCACAAAGAGGGAACCTGTTGAACTTCAGTTGGGAGAGCAGTCCAAAAGCATGTTGTCACCACAGAAAATATCATTCATCAACTCTCCCAGGATTGCACCAAGTGCAAGTCTTCTGACAATAATTTGAACTTTTGTTCTAACCGGTATCAGACTAAGTACTCTTTAAGTTAACCTAGTTTGAAAGTGTTTGTTTGGGGCTTTGGAGACTATACTGTCATTTTGAGTGAAGCTCAGAAGCAAATAGGAAGCTAGAACTAACATCATATCAAAGTTCTTCAGAGTGCCAGACAAAAGTCCAGCTTCCAGATTTTGGACCAGTTGCATCTTCCTGGGTTTCAAATGCAACCCCATGTAGAGAGCATTACAATAACTCAGTCTGGAGGCAACTGAAGCATGGGTGAGACGAATTCATGACACATGAATTTATATGAGTTTCATGCCAGCTTTTCTAGCCCTTCAATCTGTTTTTTCCACTTAGGATTTGAACCCTGGTCTCACAGGTCCTAGTCCAAGGTTCTTAAATCACTACACCACATCAGGTTGTAGTCAACTAAGTCCTACTCAAAGTAGACCCACTGAAATTAATCACCCTAAGTTAATCATGCCCATTAATTTCAATGGGTCTATTCTGAGTAGGGCTAGACTTGAATGCCACCCACTGACTTTAATACAGAATTTTATGTTAGTCAAGAAGGCAAGAAGTTCCCATACTTTTGGGGTAACAAGTGCCTGTACAATATCCTACCTCGTTAACCTTTTGTCATTTCACCTATGTGGTGCCTCTCTTAAGTCCATTTCTTTGCACAATACTTGAATAAAACATTTACGTTTTCAAGCTGAGTGGTCTGTATGCAACAGTCATTAAAAACTGAGCCAGAGAATGTTTAATATTTTGTGTCTTGGCCAGACTTGATCAGTCTGCATGGGTGCCATCAGGAGAGGCAAGAAAATTATGGCTGGAGAGCTGAAGTAGCACCTCACAAAAAAACCCCTCTCCTCAGATAGTTAAATAATTCACTACCCTCAGTATATGAACATCAAAGTCCTAATGCACAAACTAGAATTGCAGGTGCCTGAAAGCATTTTCCCTATTAAATGAAGCTTCTGTGCTTTTGCCGTTGAAAAGGGCTCCTTTTTTGCTCACTGTTCTCCTTGCAGAGACCCAGAGATCAGAAAATGCTCATTTTTAATTGGTGAATCTGTATGACAGTGTGAGCTGACTTATTTTATGTATGGGCTAGAAATAAATGAGTGGTTAAACCCTTTGAAATGCGCCACTGCTGCAAAAGCCATGGGCTGTAATTAAATTGAATGTAGGGTTGTATTGTCTGCTGCCTTTAGCTATAAACTTGATAATAGACCCTAGTACACCAACTATTGTGTTAGAAGTTGGAACCTAATTAGTTATGTTGTAGATTTTTCAGCCACTTTGGAAGACCTGTCTTCTCTCTTCCCCCTTTCTTTTTTGGTGTGTCAGAAGCATGTGCATCCCCCCCCCCCGCCGCCGCCCGCCCTCCCTCTTCAAATGAAGAAAGCATTGAAGGTGGCTCTGAAATATCAGTGTGCCAGTTACTGCTTAATGGACCATATGTTGTGAATTCTGGGGAAGTGATTTCAGTACAATTTGGATTCAGTGTCATTTGCAGAAACTTGTAAAGTACATGCCTAAGGGCAGCCTGTTATAAGCCCTGACTTTTGGGCACTGGTTTTCTAAAGGAAAATGGGTTACTGTATCTAATATTTGCGTAGTCCAGCTGCTGGGTTGCTGTATCTAATACTTGCGTAGTCCAGCTGCAGTTTTTTTAAAAGGCTTTTAAAAATGGTTTGATACATTGGGTTTGTTTGTTTGTTTGTTTGTTTGTTTGTTTTAAAGAAAGTTTTAAATATGAAACAACTGCCATCCATCCTAACTTCTTCATTATGGTTTAGAAAATTCATGTCTAAAGGAAAAAGTATAGTGCCATGTCAGACATTAGACTCCAGGGTCATAACTGTATGAAACATTGCTTCTGTGCAACGTCAGTAGAGAGCTCAATGGAACATCCCACTGGCAGAAGGCAGGAAGGCCATTTTCTCAGCATTTTCCTCTGTCACCCATGCTGCCCAGAAAGATCCCACAACCCTCTAGTGAAGGTATGGCAAGGTGATGAGGAGAATTTTGCCATTCTGTGCTAAAATACTCCATATGTTATTCATTCATTGCACTTATGTGCCATCTTCCTTCCCAAGGTACCCAAGGTGGTTTGAAGTTTTAAAGGACTAAAAGAAATGGTGTACTATCACTAGACTAGGGGTTGCAAACATAGTACCCTCCAGAGGTTATACTACAACTCCTATCACCCCTGACCATTGTCCGTGCTGGCTGGACCTGTTGGGAGTTGTAGTTCAATATCTGGAGGGCACCATGGTGGCTACCCATGCACTAGACAAATGATTGTCTTTACCATCTGGTTGTGAAACTGATGTGATCATGATTAAACCTCTGATTGAGACCTAATATTTGACTTGATGCTGAACTACCATAACCAGCACTGGTTCAGTGACAGGGGTCAGCTTTAACTGCTGTTACAGTACTAAAATACAAGGCACCGTGCTGGTATATACATATGATTAAACCTTTTTGCAATAATTGGTAATTAATTGTTGAGCCATTTTTACTTCTCTCTCAACCTCTTTGCATCTGTCTCTTCTGAGAAGCCTCTGGCTTCTAGCCTTTAATCGATTAAAAACTCCATTAAATCGCACCAGCTAATATTAAGCCTCATATAGCAAGCAGATAAATATTATGAAGATTCATTATATCATTTTGTGTTTCATTATGCAAGAGTAATTGAGACATGTTTTTATTTATTGTTTGCAGTAAATTACACAACATGTATTAGCTGGTAGCTAAGTGTGAATGATGCCTGCGATAGCATAAGAACAGCACCACTATGTTCTGGAGAGAAACTAGAATGTCAATGGTAAAAGATCCAACTTGCCCTCTGTTTCCAGCTGAGGCACTGTTTGCATAGGCAAATTCGTGAATTCCAAACATGATAGGACAGAAACAATGGATCACTTTATTTATTTATTTATTCAATCACTCAATTTGTGTTTTTATATTTGAGCCTTTCTCCAGTCTGGAACACATAAAGCTATGAAAGTAGCTAACTGCTACACATACATAACCTTTGGTTTGTAGAACTGGTACTGTTACAGGTACCACATGATACACATTTCGCAGTTGTAAGAAATCAAACTTTTAGTGTTCAGAACTCCCTGCCTAGTGACCAGGGTGGATTTGATTTATATCAAATCAGTTTAAATCATAATTTAAATCACTAGTCAGTAAGACAGATAATTATGAAATTATTGTGAGATTTAATAATTGAACTGTTTATATTTGGACAATTTTTCTGCTGTACTTTATTGTAAGGAGAAAAATAATCATTTCCTTAAAAACAATTTAAACAATTATTTAACTAAAACAATAACATTATAGCATATGTATCCATGTTTGTTAACTGATGTGGTTTAAAACAGTTTAAAAAACAAAAAACAAAACTTAGACTGAGTTTTAGAACACATGAAAAACTTAAAACAAATTGTTATTTCCCGATGAATAGCCTTTGGACTATTATGTAACTTAAATAGAAAACTATCTTTAGAAAGGTTTTTCCTCCAAAAGCATTTTATTTTAAAAAATCCAATTTAAATAAAAAAATTCTGGGTTTTTTTGCTATTTTTTTCAAATCCTTGATTTTTATCCACCCTGCTAGTGACAGAACTTAAAATGTTTTAGTTAGGCAAGTCACCCAGACACAAAGATGCCGACTTCTTTTAAACTCAGATGATGATCACATGGTCCGGATCAGTTCATCTGGGAAGAGGCTGTTATTGAGTTATTGTGGTCCTGAACCATTTAAGGCTTTATGGGTCAAAACCAGAGCTTTGGATTGGGCCCAGAAATTAATTGGCAGCCAGTACAGCTGGACCAGGATCGGTGTAATATGCTCAAACCATCTTGCCCCAGTGAACAACCTGACCGCTGAATTCTGCACCAGCTGAAGTTTCTGAACCATCTTCAGAGGCAGCCCTATGTATAGCATGTTGCAGTAATCTAACCTAGAGGTTACTGGAGCATAGACAACAGAAGTTTGGCTATCCCTGTCCAGATAGGGGTGTAGTTGGGCCACCAGCCAAAGCTTATGGAAGGCACTCCATGCCACTCAGGTGGCCTACCTGAGCCTCGAGCCACAGCAAAGGATCCAGGAGCACTCCCAAGCTATGAACCTGCTCCTTTGGAGGAAGTGTAACCTGATCAAGAGCAGGTGATCTCCAACCCATCCAGACTAGGGAACCACCCACTAACAGTGCCTCAGTCTTATCTGAATTGAGCTTCAGTTTGTTGGTTCTCACCCAGTCTATTCCTGAGGCAAGACACTGGTCCAGCACATCCATAATTGATTTGTAGATGATGTGCACTCTGTGATTGGGCACTGTTCCAATGATTTGGGCATTAGTTTAAGCTATTTTTCTCTGAAGTCAGAGGAGGAACACAACCTTACTGAGAAATTGGTCCCATTGAATGAATGCCACAACAATCACAGGAAAATTAGGATTGACACTCTGAAGTAGTGGCATGCAGGATATCCTGCATCCCAGTCTTCTTTTTTTCATTTTTAAAGCAGGGGACCATCCTGTGTGCATATATCAGCCATCCCCAACCTGCGGCCCTCCAGCTGTTTTGCCCTACAACTCCCATGATCCCTAGCTAACAGGACCAGTGGTCAGGGATGATGGGAATTGTAATCCAAAACATCTGGAGGGCCAAAGGTTGGAGATGCCTGGTATATATAGTAGGGAGCAGCAAGTTGTGTTTGAAGTGGTCCACCAGCCATAGGAGAAATCACCTTATCTCACCTGTACTGTTTGGAGAAGCTTAAGCTTTGTGTGCCTCTGTGTGTGTTCATCCTCCATGATCAGAGGCAACATGACTCTGAATAGCAGTTGCTGGGAGTCACAAGTGAGTAGGATGGTGTTGGGCCTGCATCCTGCTTCAGGCCTCCCACAGGCATCTGGCTGGCTACTGTGAAGATACAGTCAAGGGACATTGACCTGATCAAGCAAGCTGTGTGTGTGTGAGAGAGAGGGGGGGGAGAGAGCCTTAGCCATGTGCCTGCAAATGGGGGTGGTTTGTATGTTTGGAGATGACTTTGGCATGCAGTTTTTGAAGGGTTGGTCAACCCTGAATGTGGTTCTTGTACCAATATACTGCTCTCCCCTCCCCCGTGTATATAGTATAACATATTTATGATCATCAGGGGCTGATACAGCAGATTAGCATTCTCTTTTTACTTCTGTAAAATCTCTGGGATGCCTTGATTGATTTCAAATTCTGCCCTTTGTTTTGCTTCTTAAATGATGCCTCCCCTGCCCTTTCCGATTCTTGCCTTAATTCTGTTCAGGGATTTGCTGTATGGATGCAGCACACTGTGCCAAAACTGCCTATCCATTTTCTGGGATGAGCAAAATATAACTCCATATATTTCTTGCCTTCAGAGAAGCTTCACCTGCTTTCACCTGTAGTCACTGTAGTTTATTTATAGCATTGCATTGGTCTGGCAGGATGAATTAAGCTGGTTCAGTTGCTTAGACAAAAATAGTTGTTTTTGAGATACTCTTGCATTATTACAGATAAACCACATTTACAGTTCACTGAAGCAAGAGAAACCCACGAAGGTCCTTGGGAGCATCTGTGCATTGTTTCAGATCTGATAGATATTTCATATTAAAAAGCATCTTAAATCAAATACTAAAAATCCGAATATTGGTGTGTGTTTCAGTGAATGCTATAAATCAGGCCAGCACAAGCTATGGCCCACCAATCCAAACACAGCTTACAAGCTATGCAATATGCTCTGTAAATCTTCTGGTTTTGCTGCTTGCCTAGGTCTGCAAAAATAAGGAAGTTGTCAAGCACCTGGCAAGCCACAATATATGGCTGGTGGGCAGTTTCAGCTTGGTGGGTTGCAAGTTGCACCAGCTTGATATAAATCCCTATTGCCTGACTTGAGGAACTATCTCAAGGAATATAAAATAATCCCCTGAAACGTGTCTTGGCTCACTTGCTTTAGTCATCTGGAGCCATTTGATGTACACAAAGAAATGAAAGGAAAAGCCCCCCCAAAGGTGGTTATAAATATCTGAAATGCAATTCCTCTTTAAACGTCCAGTACATTTCAAGCACCCACAAGCTCTTCCTCAGGTAATTCTAAAAATGCTACAAAGAGAGCTGGTTTCCTTTCTCTCTGCCATGAGTGGTACTGACTGTTTACAAGCACCTTTGGGACTTCCCATATTGTGTAGCCTGCCATTGTTGTGCCCTTTGCTTTCCCAGAGTATGACATCTTTTATAGTACACTGTTGTTGGTCTGGACTCTGGGCTCTATAGTTGAAGGGTCCTGTGTTAGAGCTGGAGGAGCTTTTTGGCTTCTTCCTGTTCTGTGAAATCTGCAAATAATTGTACTTGAAGCCTAGGGAAACATGATGGTATGTCATTTTCCAGCTCTACAATTCTATGATTCTACATTTCTGTGATTTTGGGCTCCAGCTGTGAGATTCTGCCCCCCTCCCAACTTTTGGCAGCTATGATTGCTGATCTAGAGCCATAGCTAGGGGGAGGGGGTCTAGCGAGGGTTTCTGCCCTGGGTGAAGCCTCCAGAGGGGCGCCATTGAGGCTGCCAGCCTCTCAACATGTCTGGGCTTCAGCCAGAGAGAAAGATGAAAAAGTGAATGGCAGCACGAGTTCCATCCTTCCCCTTTCTCCCCATGAAGCTGAAGAAGGCTCGTTTACAACACGATACAGGGAGAGCGAGAGCTGGAAAATCTGGAGAGGCTGTGTGGCTCTCTCCAGTGCAGGCATCCCTAAACTTGGCCCTCCAGCTGTTTTGGGACTACAATTCCCATCATCCCTGACCACTGGTCCTGATGGGAGTTGTAGTCCCAAAACAGCTGGAGGGCCGAGTTTGGGTATGCCTGCTCCATTGAATCAGAAGATAGGATCCCCTCTGGGTTTGCTACTGTGTGGGAATGAAATTCTGGAGGGACAGAAGGAGGAGCGGGAAGCTGAGGAAGAGAATCACTTGGACTAGATGGCCCTTGGCATCCCTTCCAACTCTACAATTATATGATTCTATGATCCCTTCAGAACTTTGAATGTGTTTAAATAGCCAACGTTGAGTCATTTTACAGACTATACACGATCTACGCACAGGAAAGTAAGGGGTGTGAGAGCATTTTTCCTGCCAGAGGCAGTTTCCTGGCAAAGCTCTGGTCAGCCCAGCTGCATTAGGATTGTAATGGAAGGGCACTTTCTCCTTTAGACTTGCAAAAAGCATTTCTTCACCTTACATGGAACCTTAAATGACTACAAAATTATCATTTCCTAAAATGAGTAATCGAAGAAAAATAAAATTGAAAGGAATCTTGTTGAAGCTTATTCGGGAGTAAATTTACACATCAAAACTCATTGAAAAGGGTTTGCACAGAACCAAGGAGAGGGGTGGGTGACAAAAAGCCACAAAGTGGGGGAGAACATTTTTAAAGGAAAGCAGAGGGTCTTGGCTGATCTTATGGAAATGCAGTCTTCTAATGATCCTGTGACCAAATAAATCGAATTCAAAACCTGACCTCAGATAGACAATTGCTGCACATGGAAGTTCTGTTTTGACAAACAATTTGCTTTTACTGGAAGGGATGCTCATTTTCCCTTTGGTCATACAGTCATAATACTTCTTAGGATTCCTTTGTATTCAAATGATCTATTGCTTACTTTGTATGCCCTTTATGAATAAAGGTGTTGAGGTGTGTGTTTATATGTATGTATGGGGATGGGGATGGGTGAACATAATTGACAAAAATGAGCAGAGGCACCATATTGCTCTATTTCTGAGCTTTGGAATATTGGCAGGTAGGAAAGTGAGGGGCAGGAGAAATACTGGGTATCATAATCTTTCTTTCTTTCTTGAAATATTATATAACAGAATACACAAAAAGAAAAATACAGTTAATGTCCTTAGTATATACTTAGACGATTATTCACAACTTACAGAACAAATATTCATAAAGGATTTTATCAGGGAACACAATGCAGAGCAGTGGCAGCTCTGTGTCTTGTGTAATATTTAATTAGGCCCTGAAGATAAAGTAGCATTCCTCTTGTTTAGTAATTACAGTGGAAAGAAATGTTCTGGGGTTGCCACCATAACTGTGCCATGGTATGCAATGTGATGCAGTTTTCAAGTGGCAATGCTTCCTTTTCTTTTTTCTTTCATCTTCTCAAAAACCACTTTCTCAGACTAATGTGCTTCTGAAATGTTCTTTTGTTTGCAGTAGCAAATATACTCCTGTTGTAAAGAATTCAGCTGCAGGTCACCGTTTGGTACTGCAGAGTTCAGTGACCACATTTTGCTCCTGGCCGTCCCAGCTGTGGCCCCTTCACACAAATCACTGGCAAGCTAACCCTGTTCCTTATTACTACTCCAACATGACTTGGCTCCTATCCTATTTAATGCAGAAATAATAATAAGAAAATAGAGCTAATTAACAAAGTCTTCCAAACAAAACAGTATCGTTTGGAGGGGGGGTGGAGTTGGGTTTTTTTAAACCAAAAACCAAAACCTTATTAAGGCAACCACCAGTTTCAGATAAATAGATTCACGTGACTATAATACATGATTGATTAGTCTATGCACACAGTATGGATCATGTTAAATGGTAGCTTAAACAAATAGATAATGCATGTGTGAGGCACAATCTACCTAGAGGTTTTCTTGTGCTGATCTCATTGAGGCTTGTGCAGGAGAACTTCCAGAATGCTTTTGCAGGAATAAATAGCACACATACCTACTTGGGGCAATCCCTTCCACCTCTGCAACTCCCTTACCAGGGAATGATGGGCTAGAGTGATAGGATTGGTGGGAGGCCTGCTGTGTTGCCTCCTGTTGGTTTAAAGCGCCCTCCCACTGCTTCTCTGGGACACCCTCCAAAGCATACAGTAGGAAAAGGTATTATTGGAACTGCAGGAGAGAATTCAGCTCTTTGCCTTTTCCTCAGTCCACGTAGTGTGCTGGCTTCAGAGGAGAAAAGGAGCATGACAGAACACACACACACCCTCCACAATTCAAGCTTTCTGTTGCTTGGATCAGACCTGAAGCTTGGTTGACGGTTCACCCAGAAGCCAGCTCTCTCTGAGCTTTGCAGCACTGCTACATTGAGTGAAACACAACTGCATGCCTTCTTATCCCATGAAGCCCAAGGCCTTGGGCTTGCTCTCCTCTCAGCTTTACACCTACTGCCTGCATGCCACTCTTCTCATGCACCATTTCCATGCTTCTGTGGCTTTTAGGATTTGAGGAGTGGTTCTTCTACAAAGGGTGAAGACGGGTCTTTTACAACCTCCTAAGTCTGCTTCCCTGAATCCATATGGAAACAACTCGACATACCTCCGTGTCTGCATGTAAAGTGTCATGATTTCATTATATTTAAACTAACCTTTATTTTAAATGGCATTTATGAACATCAAAAGGACATGATTTCTCTTCACATTATGTGCACAAAATTCTAATCCTAGTAGGCTGCTTTTTTCTTTATGCAAGTTTGCATTTCCTTGTGGAAGTTTAACTCATCATAGCTGCTATTTTCCTCTAGGGCTGCTGACAGGGGGAGGGGGCTACAGGGGATACACATGTACCGACTATGAGCCAGCAGGGGCTCCTGTCTCTTGGTTTTCTTTTTTTCTTTTACAAAAAAAAGAAAAGTCAATCAAATACTTCTGAAGAAAGTTAGAAAGCAGAGGCAGCTTTAAGGGTGCAGCAATTAGCAGTAAACACCATTACTTAGGATGCTTAATCACCATTGCTGAGCAATTAAAGGAAGGTATGTGGACCACCTTCACCTAGTACTTGGGAGGAGGTTCTCCCAGAGCAGTACAAGAGAGTAGGAGAGACTAGTAGTTCCTGCTATATGCAGGATGGACGGAGATACAGTACTGGAGTATGTATGTTTAATACATGTCCCCAATATTTTCTTCACCCCCAAATGGGCTGCCTTTACAGAGTAAAACCTAATTTGCTTATTTTGGTATGGTCTACTCAAAAGCAATTTCCTTGAAATAAATGAGGCTTCCTTCCTACTAGAAAAAGTAGTGATTCCCACCCTGCTTTTTTTGTTTTCCACCCAGTCACTACTATTCTGCTTGTCATCACTGGGCTGTTATTTATTAATATACAATCAGCATAAACAAAAATGTGAAATGAATCTGCAAACACTTTGCAGCTGCAGCAAGGTTACTGTTCATCTAGGGATTGTACCGTAACACAGTAGTAGTTCTGTTTGTTTATCAGAGTTGGCAAAATGTTTTGTGCATGAGTTTTGCTGAGAGCTGTGAAACTGCACATATTTGTTGCCACTTGTTGTGCATTTTGTATCTTGATTTTTCTCCTGGGAGCTCCAGGCTGTGTACCTTTTCTTTCCCTTCTCCCTACCCCCTTTTTTATCTTAACCACAGCCCTGGGAGGTAGGCTAGGCCAAGAGTTGGTAGTTCAAACGCTAAATTTGTGAAACTGCACATACGTACTTGGGAGTACTTTTTTTGCTTGTTTTTATTTATCAGGGTTGGCAAACTGTTTGTTTTGGTATTTTGCTGTGATTAGGAGGACTATGAAATATTGCAATTAAAGCAAGGGGGCTATTGTGAATGACATATTTGTAACTTGCTTTTGCATTCAGGAACTCAGAGTTGTGTACATTACCTACCACCCTTTTATCTTAGCAATAGGAGCCACCCTCTCCCTCTCCCTCTCCCTGTAACTGTAATTTATTTTTAAACTGTACAGTGATGGGCAGCTAAGAAATCAAATAAATATTAGGAATAGCAGCCCTGTGGGGTAGTCTAGGCTAAGTTAATACATGTGCATAAGCAGCAGTTCTTGCTAATAGATTGTGGAGTGGGGGGCGGACATGAGGCCACGATTCACCTGCAGTTCACCAGCCCACAAAATCCATTTGGGGTCCCTGGTGTTTCTTTCCATAATTAGTCTGTTTGCCTTTTCCAGCCTTGCTCCCAATCCCTTAACCTTTTGTGTTGTGGTTTTTTGTTTTGTTTTTTTTTAAGATTATGAGCCTGAGGGTAGGGATGGTCTTATTACTGATCATTATGAGCTGGTCTGAGGTACAGGCAACACCTGATTTGCATGGGGGTTGTGTTACAAGTCACTGTGCGCTCCTGCAGAGCACGCATATGCCTGCCTGTTACATCCAGCCTCCATTGTGCCTTCTTCCAGTTCCAAAAATGACCCACACATGCAAGGTTGCATGTTCTTTGAATGCATGCAAAACAGGGGTTGCCGGTACTTTTTGAGCTGAAGAGCAGGTTAAAAATACTTTTAATAAATGTGTGACGCACGTAATCCTGCACTACCATACGTATGGGCTTGTGTAACTCGGAAGCATTTGCAATGTTAGTCAGGAGGATACCTATTTTTGTAGAACACAAGTTTTATTCACTAGTTAATACACTATGTCTCTGTAGCATACATGTATGTCTCCATAGTATAGTACAGTATGTCTTTGTAGTATATGTGCATTATGTCAAGATGATAGTGCTGAATTTCTAAGTATTTTAGATGTTTGAATACATATATTTTTTTAAGCTGATAAAAGAAGAGGCTGGCAGTTTCAAGGGGAGGGGTTGCTTTTATATCACTGGCCAAACTCTGATTCAAAAGAGCCACTGGATTGTAAAGGTGAGGTGTCTTGTCACCCCAGAGTGTCCAAACCTGCAACTTTCCCAGGGTGAAATTATATCTGTGCTCTCTCAGCAAAGATGGCAATTGGCAGTGGTGGTTTTTTTTCCACTTCTGAGGGTGAAATTGCCAAGGGGAGAATAAACATCTAATGCGCCTTCCGAAAGTTTTACGATGGGTGTTAGCTTCTCCTTGATGTTAGGTAGATGATCTGGAACAATCCCAAGGGAATGTGCTGCTCAAGTTCCAAAAGAAATAATTCAGTACTTCTGTTCTTCGTAAGTGCAGACAAAAGAAAGCAATCACTTTTGTCAAAACCTGGAAGAGTGAACTGAACTACCTTGGCACAAGTCAAGAACAATCAGGTGTTCGCTCTCTGACCCCACCCCCGCAAATATTGTTTCCTGGAGCTGTGTCAAAACTTGGGGATCAAATATCCTGAATTGTTTCGTGTCCTACAAAACTACCCTTTCACTGGGGAATTGGGGGAGTGGTATTTGAAAGGACGTGAAAGTGTTTGTGGGAGAAGGACATTTGACCCTGTTGCAACAAGGCTGAAAGTTCCTCTTTTGCTGCACTCAGCGCACGAAAATGAGAAGCGTCAGTCAGGCTTGTTGAATACTGGAATGCACATTTGAATGAGCATTTGAATGCGTATAGGAGCATACATCTCACTGTTGTTGATGGAATGCATGCTTAAAATGTGTCATTCCATATCTCTGGAATCTGGCATGGCTAGAGTGGGCCTGGGATTCAGAATGAGGACGGTATGACTTTGTACCACCTGACAATTCCTATATAGCGCAGGGATGGGTAACTTGTGGCCCTTGAGAGGTTGTTGCACTACAATTCCCATCATCTCTGATCATTAGCCATTCTGGCCGGGGTTGCTGGGTTGCGGGTGCACCCGGCATTTCCCCATATGTGGCATTGCAAATGTATGAGACTGAAAATTTTGGCACATTTCTATTATTTCCCAAAGTAACTTTTCAAGAGATGTTGGCATTGATCGATGTTATTTTATTACAAATTTACAAAACAGAAAATATCAGTAGATGGTCATCTTAAAATACATATGCTGCTAGTCGTATATATATGTCCACATTAGAGAACACAAAAGTTAGAGTGCCAGCTGTGTTGTCATACTACATGCAGTAAGTTATGGTTGTTATCCTAATATTGCGTGAGTTTGTGTACAGAGGTGTGCTACTTTGTATATCATGCCTTTAAAAAGTGTGAGTAAGTAAAAGTTCAAAAGCATTATAAGAGCCCTGCTGAATCAGACCCAAGGCCCATGTATCTCACAGGAGTTAGCCAGATGCCTATGGAAGTCTACAAGCAGGATATGAATGTAAAAATACTGTAGGTGTATCAGGTTGCAGCAGTATTGTACCAGAGACTCAATAATGATTATGGGCAGGACTGGGAGAAGTATGATATATAGTTAGTTCTTAAATATTTTGTTGACATCTCAGGGAACATGTTGAAGATATATTTATTTAATTATATGTATAGATATTTTTTTCTAAGTTATAGGAATGGCATACAATATCCTGTTGCAGGATATTTAGGTTTCAATGTGCATGCATAATTGAAAGTATTGTACGTATAGTGATTCTTAAGAAGAGCTTTTTCATGTGCATTTTGTTCTAGTAGGAACAGCTGTGGTGCAGTTTGGTTAGGAACAGTCATGTTGTTAATTTGTATAAATCAGTGTTAGTGCAAATGTATAAATCAAGTTGATTTGAAGCCGATCACATGGTTTTGGAATTGCTTCTGATTGCTTCTGTTGTGTTTTTTAAAAAATAGTTTTTCACACACAGGGATAGGGAGAGAATTTGTCTAGGACCATTGCAACGTTTTTCTGCATTCCTACAGATGTATTCAGTTCATATTTTGACATCATATTTGCAGTGATTTGGAGTTCTTCATTCCTGAAAATGAGTTATTTCATAAGTTTGTGTTTATAGTAGCAGTGGAGAGAACTATTTCATACATGGTACACAGGAAACAATTGAAGAAATGGTTACAGCAATTGACTCAGTTTCTAGCATCATGCAAACCTACAGAAAGTGAAGGAGTTACTTTCCATTAAGTTTTAATTCATTTTTATTCTGTAGCGTTCATAAGAATCCTGCTGTTTCTAGCTTCCAAAATATAAATGATGATGGTCCTTGACTATCAGGCTCCTCCCATGTTTTCCCTCTGTCTCTCTCACACACACCTGTGATATGGGGATAATAATATTGAAGTATCACAGGAATGTTGTAAGAATTAATTTGAAACTTAAAAGGAAAGCAAAACACCACAATACAAAATAGTAGTATATGAGTGTTGGTAACATTTGAGCATTAAGGGTTTTAAGAAACTAGCATCAGTAGAAAAGGAAAATTTGAGGTCACAAACACACATTTGTGTATGAGAAAAGACTTTTTGGTTGGTAGATATTTGGCTTTGTTGGTACTGAAATAAACTGAAAAGTAGTAACTCAAAACCTTTCTGCTAAAATTACTGAGTATTGAATTGATTTCTCTTAGAAGATTCAGGGAAATGATGAAATTCATCAGAAACTGCATGCATTACATAATACCTGCATGAGAGCACTGGATCTGGACAGGTATATTTGCATATTTATCTGAGGGTCAGTGCAGCATGGCATTTGAGGTATTTTAAGTTGTGAAAACACATTTATACATATTTGTGTGTGTGTCTATTTGATCAAGATCAAATTGCATCACTTGTAGTGTTCTTCAGCTGGACAAATAATTGTAGTACCTACTTATGTGCACATATACGGTATTTAAGAAACATTGCAAGAAAGAGAAATAGGTTCAGCTAGGACAGTATTTTAAAGTGTCACAAAAGTGCAGAATGAATGTTGCATCCACATTAAAAAAAACACATACCAGAACTCCCAGGATGCATGTGCACACTGGGCCTCAATGAAAGCATTGCATAATTTTAAAGCGTTCAGAAATTTGGGAATGATAATCAAGGTGAGGTGCTGTTTGTGAATTTCTGTAGTAGTGCCATTCCTAAAGTATGCATTTTCCTATTAACTGACACCATGTATAAAATTTCAGATGCATTATTTCATATTTCATTCCAGACTCATCCAGTCTCTGTGTTTGCAAAATGATATGTGTCTTGCATATTGCACTAGCATGATAAGGGCATTTGCATGTACTACTTTAATGGAAAAACCTTTCCAGACTTCATACAAAATGTTGCTTACCAGTAATGGCAAAATCATTGATGAGATTGTCATTCTGTTGGACACATGGCTCTCCCCTTCTCTTACAACTCCTGAAGTTGTATGAAATCAGGAGAGGCAGATACCTTAAATGGATGATTTGTCAGTACACCTCAGGAGAGTGTTGCTTTGGCTCTCTCTCTCTCTCTCCACCCCCCATTTGAAGGGTTTAGTGTTCTGCTTAGAAAGGTGGCTCATAGTACATGTTCAATGCAATTATTGGGATCTCTCACCTGTTCCTTTGCTATAAGCCAGAGACAGGGAACCTGTGGCTCTCTGGATGTTGTTAGGCTGCAGCTCCCATCTTCCCTAGTCAGCATGGTCAATGATGGCAGGAGTTTTAGTTCAACAGCATCTGAAGAGCCACAGGTGTCCCCCCCCCCTTGCTGTGAAATAAGCCCAACAAATATCAGCCAGACATATTTGTCAGGGAAAGGAGTGCTTTCTAGTAAGGAGTTATAGTAAACTTGAATGTTGTGAGCTATGTTTTAAAGTTGTGTTGTTTATTAAAGGTAGAGAGTCCAGTTTCATGTCCTATAGTGAACAATCTTGGGTTAGATTTTATAATATAGGATATACTGTTCTTTCCCACTTGTGTCTGACCTTCAGTAAAGAGAGTCATTTTTCAGAACTAACACCTGCTGTTAAAGTTCTAGTAAGGAACCTGAGGAAGATGATACATTAGAACATGCCAGATTTCCTTTATGAAAATATTTTCTTTAAAGTCTTTTTGACTCTATTGTATTCCAAATTATAATAGATATGGGGGGAAATCATAAAGAAAATCATACAGAGCTGTATTCAACTCAGAGTAAGCCCATTAAAATTTATGGAACTGATTAGTTGTGCCTATTAGTTTCAATGGGTCTACTCTGAGTAGGACTAGCATTGGATACAACCCACAGTATGTTTCATATACTCCACAAAGCTATTATTTGTTATATTCCCAAACTCTTCATTTTATCTATAGCCATCTCCTAAACATTTTATTTTCTTCTCTCTTTCCTAGCATTATGTTAAAAGAATGTACAGTCGTCCCACTCAAGGTGGTTGTGGGATGTGTAGACCTGTTTTTGTTGTTCTCCAAGTAGGGCTTCCAGCCTTTCCAAATCCTAAGAACATAGCATTCTTCAAATAACAATGATAGAAGTCACATCTTAACTCCCTTTCTTTGCTTACATTATTGCTCTGTTTGCTGTCCTTTGGACCTAATTGTCTGGGCCCAGTATCCAAGAAGCTTGAATGCATTCTGCCACCATGACCTTTAAACCTAGTTTCAATTTAAAAATCTCTCATGTTGTTCTTTTTAAGTCTGAGCTACTGTTTTGAAGGAATGTAGTAGATTTAAGTATTTTTTTCACTTAAGTGTTATCTTATGTCAGGCATACGTTAGTATGCTCAGTTACATTGTCCAGTACAGTATATGCAGTTGCCTCTTTTTGCTGTGAATGATCCAAATGGTTCAGGCAGACTTAAGCAGACATCACAAATATTGAATAATGTCCAGCCGTTTTAGTGAAAGAATATTTTAAATGGTCAGGTATAGATTCATCTTTTAAAATGATGTGGTAATACAATGTTTGGGCCTCCTACAAATGGAAATGGTTTAATATTATATTTGTTCTCCGCTGTGCAGAAGTATAAATACTCTGGAGAAGCTCATTCTAATTTTATCAGCCTCTTAGCCCCTTTATATGCAAAATGATTTACAGTGCTTATCCCAATGGCCCAATAATCCTAATAACTCTGTGGGGTTGTTCTCATTTTATGATGGGTAATTGGGATTAACAGTGCAACCCTATGCCTGTCTGATTAGTTGAGTCCTCACAGGTTATTGCTGATAATATGCATACAACCCTAAACAAAAAATCTGGGGAGTATTCTGTATCCTCAGTTGGTATATCCCAGCTACATCCTTGAGTGAATATGGTAAGAGGAAGTGTCGTTGCCTTAGAAATGTGCCCAGGTTTTGTTTTGTTTACATTCCAGAATTTTGAAACTGGTCTGCCTTGCTGGCTTCAGCAAAATGCTTTGCTTCGCTCTGCCCCACCCTGACTCTTTGCACAGGGCTAGCGCTTGCAGTTTACTGACATTGCATTTCCAGTTTGACTGAGGCGTTTGTTTCATCTGCATCTGCTTGTGGTGCTCCCTTTTGGAGATTTCTTCAGGAAGCTGCTCTGGGGATAGCAGCCTCTTTGGGTGCAGAGGGGCATCTGTCACAACTTGTATAATATTTACATGGAAAATGTCTTTCTCAAAGGCTCTCGGTGCCCCGTGTTTTACAGTACATGAACAGTTGGCTAGTCCAGGTGTTTCCTCTTCTGTTTGCGTGATATGTGAATTGGAAATTCAAGAGAAGAGTTGGCAGAATGGAAGAGCTGAGGGTTTGTATTTACCTATTTTAACTGCATAGCGCATAGGTGGGTTTGGGACATAGCAAAATCCTGCTTCTCTCCTCTCCCTTTGTATTTTTTGATCTTTGTCATTATTAGTGACTCAATCTAGCTCTGAAGTATGAGCTAGTTTTCATTTTTAAACAGAAGTTTGAAAATACTGCTTTTCCATAGAGTGTGTTCAAGGAACAGTCTTTATTTATTTTCCCCCCTAGCTTGCAATGTAACTAGATTTCAAGTTTAACTGACTTCCTGAGCTTTATTTAAAGATGGAGACTGAGGTTTGGTGCTGGTGATGTTTTATTCAGTCTTAAATGTGAACTTAGCTATGTTGTTGGCTTTTCTAAAATAGAAACTCAAAATCCTAATGGTGTTTGTGTCTTTTCACAGGACAGTCGGCCCAATATGTCAAGACCTCTGATCACTAGGTCCCCTGCATCTCCTTTGAACAATCAAGGCATCCCCACGCCAGCCCAGCTCACAAAATCCAATGCACCGGTACATATTGATGTGGGTGGGCACATGTATACCAGCAGCTTGGCCACACTTACTAAATATCCTGATTCAAGGTAATTCTAAGGACTATGTTGCATGTCTCTGGCAGCCTTGTTAATTTACTCACTTCTATCCTCTGACCTCTGTAACCTTCTTACATGGTGCAAAACCACTTCACTTGAAGGTGAATCCATACACGTAAAGTCGTAGTTGGAAAGGATTTTGCTAAATGAAACACACCAGTGGATTTTGTTTCTCTACCCAGAACCCACGAGTAACTGACCCACATCACTCATAAACCAGATTTTTTTGCTGTTTTTCTTTGACACTTTCTGTTGAAATTTTGTCAGTCCTTCTACACAATATCACCTCAGAATAATGGGTTCCAACTTAGCATTTGAATCATTTGCTTTAGAAGGGGTTTGGCTTTCTTTTGGATCTGGAAGAGGGAGGAATTTTCTGCCATCAGAATCTCGGATAGAGGGTGTATCTGAACAATTAAAACATAAAATAATTACATTTTTAGACAAATATTTGCTACGTAATAAACATGTACATAGTCCTGGACAAAAGCATTTACTGACATGCACCTGAACAAATGATGCATCTTTGCTAATTTTAATGTAATCTTCTTTCATTTTAAAGGAAACAAGTTACCTGGGTAACTGCAAATTTTATGTACTTACAGTACTCTAGTGAGTACTGTTGGTCTAGAGTAGGGCTTGAGTAATAGGTTTCTAAAACCTTCAAATTATTTTTTATATAGACTCAATGACTGAAATCGCAAACAGCGATTTGAGTATGCCAATCAGATGATCATCACTGTCATCTTTGACAGCACTAGTAATTTAGTCTGTGGGAGTGAAGCCTAGTTTCAGACCTCCCACATGCTTCCTGCAAGTAGTGATTGGTGACTAGAATTATGTGCGCAGTATCAATTGGCATTTCAGTTTCTGATTCAGCAGGGAATATGCATGTGGAAGTCACTTTTTACTTTTGGGTCCTCCTTGCTTAATCAGGTCCAACTGTTTGTTAGGCGCCATGCATTCAGTGTAGTAGGCCCACCTCAGATTAAATAGGCACCCACCTTGCAAAATTCAGGTGCATGGCAAAGACTTTCTTGTTTTAGCAGGCATTTTAAGGCAGCATTTGAGTTAAAGTTAGATTTCATAATTATTTCTAAAGGTATGATTCTCTGTGTGCGTTATTTTTACATGTTCCACTAAGATATGCTGATGATTAAATAGTATATACAGATGTACCTTGGAAGTTGAACGGAATCTGTTCCAGAAGTCCGTATGACTTCCCAAATGTTCGACTTCCAAGGCATGGCTTCCAGTTGGCTGCAGGAAGCTTCTGCAGCCAATCAGAAGCTGTGTGGAGGCCTCACCAGACCTTCAGCTTCCAAACGAACATTCGAAAACTGGAACAATCACTTCCAGTTTTTGATCGTTTGGGAGCCAAAATGTTTGGCAACTAAGCTATTTGAATTCCAAGGTAAGACTGTACATGTCTGAAATAAATAAATCTGTTTCCTGGGTAAGGAGAAATTGCATTTAGTTATAACAGGAAATAGTTATTATGTCATTACTTATATTGAGCAGGTATCTAGAGAGAATGATACAACACTACCTGCTAGATTTAATATATTAGATCTTGGTGGTAGTGGTGGTGTCACTTCTGTTTGAACCACAACAAAAATCTACTGCGCCTGCTCACAAAGTCATTAAAATTCGCATAGTCAAATGAGGAATAGTCTCACTAATGAATGAATTCCACGCCCCACAAGTGTTTTTCAGTTCACAGGTGATGCTATAGTGTCTTGGTCCATTATTGGTACAGAATAACTAATTGTAAACTAACTGCAACAGTGTGTTCCCTTGTGTCAGCTTTCTTTTTTGTAGAAATTAAGAAAAATCTATGGAAGCCAGACCTGTAGTATTTGTGATTTCAGGAGAGATTGGGATCTTTCTAGAATATGAGGGGTTGCAACATGCCAGTATTTATTTATTTTTACCAGTTTTAGTTTAGAGTACTAAATTATAGAATTTGTAGGAAGAGTGTGGTGGTAAATGAGGAACAAAAATATCATAAGTTCACAAGCAATCCAAAAAACCCCAGAACTCTGGCATCATAGTGGAGCAGTAATAGTCTGGTCTTCAGCTGGTGGGTTGGGACCCACTAATTTGTGGTGGGCCCAGCAGCAACACTACCACCTTACAAATACATGATCAAAATTTAAGAAAAGCTCTGTGTCCAAGCATGAAGAAACGTAACAATTCATATAACTTACTTTTCTGAGAATTCATGAAGTTAGCGCCCCAACTTCTGCTATGCTAGTCTTTCCTAAATTGCTATATGGTTTCAAAGCAGTTTAATATACTTCTTGTGTATAATTGCAGGACTAAACAGAGTCTGCTTGTAGCTTTACAGCCAACACCCATGGCCACCCACAGGGTATGTTTGAAGCTTCAGTATATAGCTGCCAAGTTCTCTGCTGTTCCTTGCTGGCTTTGTTCCACTTTTTTGCTGGCTTTGCATTTGGAAAGCTTTGCCCCTTTTGAGATTTGTTTCCCAATGCTTTGTTAAAAGACAGCCACGAGGTGAGGAAGAGCCTTTGGATCTGAAGGCATTATTTTCAAACTGATGCTTTGGCCAATAAAACCTTACCTGTTCTTATGGCATTATGTGAAATCACACAAGGGAGAGAGGGCCACAAAATTTTACTTCCCCCTGTTAGTGACACTCAGCATGCCATCTCAAACCATGTTTTTGCAATCAGAATTTCTCTTCTCTCTCTTTTCAGATTCTCATGTCTGCTGCTCTGATTTGTTGTTGGCTGAGGGCAAAACCAGAAGTTAGCTTAATTGCTTAGCTGTCTGTGTTTTTTTTCTTTATTTAATTACAGTCATGGGGACAATTTTTCCATTGGGACCACAAAGCGCAGAGAGGAGTTGTTTAACTCTTCCTTTCTAGCTGTGTTCCAAATGAAAAGTACCCCTGTGCAGGTAGGAGACTTAGGGACAAAACACTTCCATTGTCATCACTGAAAACTTGTTTCTAAGCCTTATAACTGGTGTGTGTGTGTGTATGTGTGTGTGTGTGTGTGTGTGTGTGTGTGTGTGTGTTGGAATCACAGCTGGGGAGAAAAGAGTTAAATCCTCTTCCCCATACACTGTTGTCCCCAGGAACATCGCCAGTCCACACCTGTAATTAAGTCAAGGGAAAAAAACAAAGATAAAGTTGCCTGTTGTGCACTTACTGTATCTGAAGAAGTGTGCATGCACACGAAAGCTCATACCAAGAACTAACTTAGTTGGTCTTTAAGGTGCTACTGGAAGGAATTTTTTTATTTTGACTATGGCAGACCAACACGGCTACCTATCTACTACTGTAATGCTTTGTTTGACTTGGTTCTTTGGTTGAGAGCATAAGCTGGTGGATACTTAAATCCCATTGCTTATTTTGAATTTAATTCTACTCCATATACAGGGCTCATCAAAATTTACTTTCTACCAATTCCATTGCAAGCATCCTTTCCCTGTTTACAAAAATGAATAAACTGAGTACGTGCGAGGCTCATCCTAGTAGTGATACTGGCACTTTCCCTACCTCCAAAGTTCAGCATGATGTCTGAGGTGCTGTCTCACTTCTGCTCAACTTGGAGGATGTTCAGGATCAGTGACAAGCGCAAACCTTTGTTTGTCCTTGGTAGACAGCCAGGCTTGTGGCTCCTGCCCACGCATGTGTTCTTGTCACAGTCTTGCTTTGTGACTTCCCATCTTACCTTTCTCAACAAGCCAGCATGTGATTTCGCTGTAGAGCAAGGACAGGCAGCAGGATCTGACCAGCAAGCTGGGTGCTTATCTCCCCTATCCTGCCCTCTTGTCAGGTGACCTGGTTTTGCCCATGCAGTTTGAAATCAAACCATGTGGGCAAAAGTACAGTGCTCTGCAAGCCCGGACAATCAGCTGACATCATAGAATCATGGAATTGTAGAGTCAGAAGGGATCCCAGAAGTCATCTAGTCCAACCCCTTGCAGTGCAGGTGTAGGGCAGCTAGGCATGGCTTGGCCAAAGTAGCCTGACAGGCCAAATGGGGAAGACCTGGAGAAAGTGAAAATGAAAGTTCACAGTGCAGTGAAATGTAAAGCTACAGCATCAATTAATCAGCCACAAGCTCTGCTGTCATGGTTGGGCAAAAAGATTCCTGCATTGCAAGGAGTTGGACTCGATCACCCCCATGGTCCTTTCCAACTCTGCAGTTTGATGATTAAATGATTTGAACACCTGTAACAGCTTTTCATTTCATTTCATGTAGTTCTGGTCATAGCTTGTTTTAGCACTTTTCCCTGCCATTTGCTCTTTGCTGATGACTTCTATACCTTCCTACCGCCAGCCCAGTTTTTGTTCCAACATTCAGCCTTCCATAGAAATATTTCACAGTGAAGAGAGAATTAAAGAAAGAAAACATTTAGACTATAAAGTTTCCTCACACCTCCTCCTAGCTCAGAGGACCCTCACAGCCCCCAAAACCTCTGGCATTTTAATGAGGGTGTCCTGATTAGTCTCTTATTCCAGAAGTAGGAAGTTCAGAACAGGCTTTGTTTGCGTGCTTATACAACACATCTAAATATCTATTGTGGTAATCCTATAAACCCCATTCTACAATCCAGGGAGTTAGCTCCACTCCCAGTAATCAAATAAAGTAAGTTCTGGGTTTCAGGCCCCCTTTTTGTTATTGTATTAGCCACCCTTGAGTTCTGCTTTCTCTTTGAAGTTTCCTTTTCCTGTACAGATATGTTAGTAGCTGTGCCACCTCTGAGCCAAGCTAGTCTTCCCCAGGTGCATTCTCCCTCTTTATGTGCTACCAAAGAAGAGGAGAGCCTGTGTACCATTTTGCTACCAATTCCCAGCACTGACCTTGAGCAGCCTATGTTTACTCCCAGACAAATCAAGAACAATGCAGCGTTCAATACTGTCTGCCTCTGTCTCCTTAACATGCATGGGTTTATTTTCAAACACTAAGATATAAATGCTATGAAGCCTATATTAATACCTGAATACATTTATAATGTGTATTTTTCAGCTGAGTGAAGAGATTAATTCTATATTTTTATGCTAGCATTTGCATCTGTCATGTTCATCCCAAGTAGTTAACACATTATTGCTCTTGTAATGACCACATCAAATTTTATTTTCATCAAATTCTATTTTCTCTGTTTTCAACCCCCAGAAATCTATGATTGTACAATAAATTGGAATGAAATGAATCCCTTGTGAGACATGAATTTAAATAAAGATTGTAGAATTTCTTTTTTTAGGGAAATTAAGCTGCAGTGGACATTACCAGTAGGCATACATAACCCACACATTTGAATGGGATAGGATGAGTTTTAGCTGTTCATGTAATTTATTAACCACTTCTCCATTAAAAATGCTCCAAAGCTACAACCCTAATTCCACTTACCTGGGAGCAAGCCCCATTGAATTCAGTATGGATTACTTCTGATTAAACATGGTTAGGATTGTGCTTTAAGATAATATGACATGTAAAAGTAACTGATTGACTGACTTAATTTTTATTCAAAGTATATATTTTGAGCTTGGCAGTCAAGTTTTTAAAAAGTTAAAAAAGAAAGAAATTGAGAATAGAAATGTTCTTGCATTCTTTAGTTGTCTCAGGTAGGTAAAGGACAAGGCAGAGCAGTCTGTGCAAAAATGTAGTAGTTGCATATGCTCCCTGCAGATACAAGATTTCTGGATTTCTGTGCCCATGAGTTTTTTCAAGACCTGTTTGTGGCCAGTGTACTTACTAGTGTGGATGTGGTGGATCCTTGCCTTGCTGCACTTGGGATAAGTGAATCCCTGTCCCTGCCCTGCGGATCTGTGAAATGTTCTTGGCTTCATTTGACATATTTCTTGAGTTGTCAGTGCACTCGAACTCTTCTGTGTTCCTTCTGTTAAAATATCCCTGCAGTAATTTATATTGGGCAGAATATTCTGTCAGGAGAGCATAGATTCACTTGTGTCTTCCATATCCCCATAACACATATCCAGCTATAATTTCAAAGCAAAAGCTATAACATTTCATTGAAATGGGCTTTTACCCAGTACAGTGATTTTTCACTAGGGTTGTGTGTGTGTGTGTAGTTACCTGAATATAATTGTGAGGAGATTATGTAACATGGTCACAAGGTTCTGGTTTATACATAAACATAGAGATCTAGTTTGCATAGTAACTGCTTTCCCTTTTATCCTCATTAGTGGTAGCAATTAATTTACACTCTTGTGCAACTACATATTATGTCTCAGGTACTAAGACAGTAATTTATGGCTTTACTCCAGGAGCCAGAACCGCAAATTCTAAACAGTAGCAGCAAGCATTTCCAGGCCACAGCTCCTCTGCTGATAGTAGGTTCTAAACCTGTCTGGCCTTGTTTAAGATTCAACTGAATGAGGTCCAGAACATGCTGCTCAAGTAAGTTCATTAAAACCCTTCTTAGCTTCCCTTTTATCCATCTGAAAATTGATTTCTTTTTAAACGGTTTAAGAAGATGCCTCAGGGCTTCAGAGCCTATATTAAAAAAATGAAATCTCTTCCTGTCTTGGAGCAACACAAATAGTCAATACAAAATTGACAAATGATCCTTTAAGGATATCCATTGAATCCATTATCTCCAGGCCCCTGTGTGAGACACTTCATCACAAACATCATCATCTTGATGATACATTGCAGAAGAAACAAGGTGAAAATCAGATAACTCCCCACCCCCAGTATTTATAGGCAGACTGCCACAATCATTGAAGTAAACCGGTATCGGCCAGAATAGGTTGGGATTGCTTTCCTTTCTTGAAAGTTAACTCAGTTATGTTTAACATATTTCAAATGGAAAGAAACAAACTGTTTTATGTTGAAAGCATTTGTCGTAAGGGATAGATGACATGTTATACCATACAACAAATCCTTTCAATGAAAACCAATTTGTAAAAGGCTTGCAAACTTTTTAACAGGCTATTGTTGTAGGAAATGCCTCCATATCATCCTACCCAGTCACTCAGATCAGCTTAGTGACGCGTCCTCCTGGTTGTGCTGTCACCTGCAGAGGTCCATGTTGTGGCAACCAGAGGGAGCCTTTTCAGTTGTGGCATCCCCTCTAGGGAATCATGTCCCATCTGAGTTGTGGGAGGTGTCCACATTGATGGGATTTTGACTCATTTCTTCTTTATCTAGCTTCCCAGTCCTTAATCTGTGTTAGGTTTCTATTGTTGTTGTTGAATTATTATTATTATTACTACTACTACTAAAATTTCTATACAGCCCTTCATCCGAGGATCACAGGCCGTTTACAATATAAAAACAAAAAAATGCACACCATAGTGACAAACAAACAAATAACCCTAAAGGTAAAGGGACCCCTGGCCATTTGGTACAATCGCGTACGACTCTGGGGTTGTGGCGCTCATCTCACTTTACTGGCCGAGGAAGCCGGCGTACAGCTTCTGGGTTTTGTGGCCAGCATGACTAAGCCACTTCTGGTGAACCAGAGCAGCGCACGGAAACACCATTTACCTTCCTGCTGGAGCGGTACCTATTTGTCTACTTGCACTGCGTGCTTTCGAACTGCTAGGTTGCCAGGAGCAGGGACCGAGCAACGGGAGCTCACCCCATTGCGGAGATTTGAACCGCCGACCTTCTGATTGGCAAGCGCTAGGCTCTGTGGTTTAACCCACAGTGCCACCCGTGTCCCACAAAAAGCACTTAAAAGGCCACAGATTGTTTAATTAGCCAGATGCCTAGAAGAAGAGGAATGTTTTTGTTTGGCACCTAAAGATATGTAATAAAGGCACCAGGTGAGCCACTGGGGAAAGCATTAAACCTGGGGAGCCACCCTCCAAAAAGGCCTATTATTGTATTGCGACTCTCCAGACCTCTTGTAGAGAAGGCATATAAAGAAGGGCCCCAGATGATTGCAGGGTCTAGTTTTATTCTAAGTGTTCCATTGTGCTATACATCACTTTCTGTTTTTTAGTGGTATAAAAATATTTTTAAATGAATCACTTAATTTTATTTTTCAAACACATCTCCTTCTGGTGTTGTTTAACAGATAACATGGCTTCAGTGAGAGAGTAACTCATGTGCAATCTCAAGAGTTCATAGAAAACAGTTTGCAGAGAAGACGACTAGTTGTCAAAGCGAACAGGAACCCAGGGATAGGGTGGCATCAAGCCTTGGAATTCCTAGGAATCTAGAAAACAGGAAATGAAGGCAAACTCATCAGGACCCATGATTAAGGGGTCTTGTTCCCATCTGAGTCAATTCCAGCAGACTTAGTCTGCAGTTTTTATACATTATCAGGCCTGGCCAGGGTTCACACATCCTTGCCTTGGAGCGAGATTGGCTGGCACCAGTTGCTGAGCAACTTCATATCTGTTCTCCTCTTGAATAAGGGTTGGCTCTGTCTTCTGAGTTGACTAGCACAAACCTGTTTGGGAAAGAGAGGGAAGGAACTGGTCAAATTATGCAAGTGATTCCTTAACAGCAACCACAGATTGGGTGGCTTTAAAAGTGGGTTAGACAACTTCATGGTTTAGAAGGCTATGTTCTACCTCCACTGTCAGAGGCAGTATGGTCCTGTATACCAATTGCTGGAAATCACAAGTGGGTTCAGTGCTTTTTTGCTCAAATCTTGCTTTCAGACTTCCAAAAGGTTGGCCACTGTGAGAACAGGATGTTGGACTAGACTGGTCATAGGCCTGGTCTGGCGGGGCATTTCATATATTCTTATGTTCTTAACTATTCAGTTAATTTCTTCGATTTTTCTCAAAGATTCTACTCTTAAGTCCCTTTTTACATTGTTCATATTATCAGTCATTTTCAGTACAATACGAATATCACTCAGGAGAAAAGATGTCAGGGTTGTTGTTTTTAGAAGGAAAACTACATGAATGTTGACAAACGTCTGGGGAACTAGTCAAACCCACTCCATTTTGAAACATTTCTCGACCCTTTATTTGTTCATTTTTCTATTTATTTACTTTCTTCAAAGGCAACTTTCCCAATATAAATCTTCGATTTTGTTAAATCTGTGAACAGTTCATTTGCCTCTCGGGTTGCATTTTGAGTTTGTACAGCTGCTTTCTGCCTTGGGCCACAGTGAGTCTGACAAAAATTATCAGTTTCATCGGGTTGCTACTTGGAAGTTCAGAAGCAAATATTAAACCAATTCAGACATGTGTGAGAGACTGACCTTCTGGATAGGAGGATGAGGTGCACTGGCGAGCACAGCGGTTGGGTGGCAGGGATAATGGCAGGAAGAAGCATCAACTTGCATTTTAAACTACCTTCTCCTGTAAGTGGCTTTATAGTGGAAATAGTGGACCTAGAAAGGAGAAGAAAACCTTGTGAGGTCTCTAAAGGTGACATAAAAGTAACAGGCATTTGTTCTAATGGAAAACATTGGTAAGAATAGTCTTGACATCCACATCCCATTTTATTGACATTCTTTAAAGCTTGGATCACTAGTGTCTGCTTGCTTTGATATATGACTAATAATAATGAGAACAACAAACCTGTTGCCTGATGGGGGCTGTCCAAAGTCATGACCCATATGATCCTGCTGAATGTTTTCTGCCTTCAAGACAAGAGAAGTCTTGTTCTAAGTGGTCAGTTTACTTTGTAAATGGGAAAAGAAATAAAGTCCTAAAATTAGGGTCTTTGGGCACTTTAATATGTAATCTGAATGGGCTGTTCCTGAAAGTCAGTGGAAGATCAGTGATTTCATAGAGTGAAAATAGATGGTTTAAAAATACAAATTACTAAATTGTATGCAGATTTAATAGGACTTGATTCTAGCTGAGTTGCATTTGTCTGTGCCATGTTTTCACGTAAAATTAGATAAATTGATTAATGTTCAGGGTAGATCAGCAACATAAAGAATACAGAATGTGATATAAATTGGAAACATGTATGATGTTTCTCTGAACATCAGCAAGAGATACCACTAGGCTTAAAATCTTTTATGGTAGAACTGAGAGTGGTCCTCTGTCCAAAGCTTTTAATGTCTACTCTAGCAACCTTACTGGCTCCACCTTGATTGACATTCACTCACAGAAGGTCATTATGTATTTTATTTTGAAAATAAATCAAATGGGACACTAGAGGGGACAACCAATATCAAATTGCTGCTCATCCGGGAATCTGGATGGCTTAGGCTGCAATCCAAAACCCATTTGCCCCTCCTCCGAGCCCTGCCAGTCCTTGCTGACTTCCACCCATGGAACAAAGCCAACATCATTCTGCCAGCACAGAGATGCTGGCATTGCTTTGTACTGGCAGAGTGATAATTGCATCACTCCATGGGTGGAAATCAGCATGGAACTCCCTGTTCCACCTGCAAAATGGGTGGGTGGGCAGAAGGGTCAGTGGCAGAATCCCTGTTGGTAAGAGCTGATGGAAAACCTCAAAATGAGCTAGCCCAGGATATGTTGGATTCAAAACCAGCCCCTTTGCCTCCACTTCACAGGAAGTGGAAATGATAGATGAAAAATGAAAGGCTAATGGAATCATAAGTAAAATGAAATGCTGAAATAGTTATCTTCTGATTTAGAATTGCAATCCTGGTGTCTTTCACACGTGGGGGAGGAACACAAACACAAGAATGAAAACATGAAATATTCAGAATATTAGAATCAAAAGAGAGTGGTTACTAGAGTTCACATGCTTAGATTATTTTGGTTTAGAGCCAAATACCAGAAAAAATCTTAGCCCTGAAGGTTTATGTTGCAATAAGTTTTAAATAGAAGAAAATTACGTGTATGGGTAAAAGTACTTCTAATGGGCATGCCTTCTTCATTCCTCATCACTTTCAAAGATGTTTTAAGAAACTATTGAAATGGAAATGCATTCCGTATTGCCCTATTTTCATTGTAAATATCTGAGGAGACAAGTTCTCTCATTAATATTAAGTTCAAAATTGATTCAAAAATTCACATTGATAACATATCACTGTGTCATGTTCATTGCCATAATATTGTTTTCACCATGAAATGTTGCTATCGCTGAGCTTGATTAATGCAAAAACATGGATTCAAGAAATTCCAGTGACCAAGGTCAGTGACTCCTGGTGACTTAAAGATGCTGACTGCAAATTGACTTTTCTCTCATTTTCAGAATTGGGAGGCTTTTTGATGGCACAGAGCCAATTGTTTTGGACAGCCTGAAGCAGCACTACTTCATTGACAGAGATGGCCAAATGTTCAGATATATCCTGAATTTTCTACGAACATCAAAGCTCCTCATACCAGATGATTTCAAGGTGAAATTTTATGCATCGTCATCATCCTATTTGAAATGTTTAGAAAGGAGGTAGAGTAATCAGAACTGCCATGTGCCGGGAGCAAGGCTTGTGGGTTGCATTGATGGATGCTGGCAAATAATAGATCTCTTAAATGAATATTTGAAAATATGGAGCATACAGTTTAACAAGCGAATTATAAAACACATTTCATATCATGGGAGGAGTCTATGCATGTTAAGCATGCTTTCACCTGACATTTCCTGAACACATGAACAGGGAGGCAGTGCCAGTGAACAGAGGAAAGTGTGAGTTGAACCACCAAACACTCTTAAACTGTAGACATCCATACCATTGAATGTCCCCCCATGCAGTTTGGTTCCCATTTGTATCATAGAGGCTTAATCTATGATCATAAGCCACCATAAGGGTAAGATTGTCAGCTGTACTTTGATTGAAGATGCTATCTTTCCATTTTGAGTCCCTGAGAGGCACGTGGAAGGTAGGTCCATAAACAGCTACCAGTCTAATAGTTAAATGGAACCTCCAAATGGAGAACAATGTGCCCCTGAATACCAGCTGCCAGTGGGCAGCAGCAGGGAAGGGCCACTGCCTTTATGCCAGGGGTGGGGCACATTCCCACCCAACCCACAGTTTCCCTTCCCCTGCTTCTCCCAGCAGCATAGCTGCTGTTGGGAACAAGATGGTCTGTTGTCTAATCCAAGAGGACTCTTAACATTCATAGGAATGCAGTCAAAACCTTAGTCACTCAACCAGTTTATTTAGCATTCATCTTTATTCATTTGTAGAAGGTTTGCAAAGAGGTTAGATAATGGCTTCTGTTGATTGAGTATTCATTCTGAATTGTTCAGAGCTTGTGTATCGTGCTAAGTAATTGTTGTCCCTCACTTCCCTTACTTGTAAAAAGTTCAGATTGTTTTTTGGAAGCAGGTTGGTTGTGCAAGAGCACCAGATCCATTTTAACTGCACAACCTACACAGTTGAATCCTAATCACAGAATGCAGCAACAGCCTCAGAGCAGTCCCCATGCAGAATCTTGACTTGAACCAGATAATTGTAGGTTATTCATACAAATGATCTACTTGAAAGAGCAATGTAACCTGTGATCAAGGAGTTCATGCTTTATTTATTTTTATTTGCTGTATTTGTACTCAAGTTTCCTTCCAGGGGATCAAGGTGGTATGCATGTTCTCTTCTCTCTTTCTCTTCCCTGTTTATCCTCAAAATAATCCTGTGATGTAGGCTTGACTAAGGGACAATAACTGGTCCAAGTCACCCAGTCAGCTTCACAACTAAGCGGAGCTTTGAACCTGTGTTTCCCCAGTCAGTCCCACTACTTTTCTGTAGGACTTAGTTGAAGTTAAGTGTATTTAGGATCGCAGTTCTGAATAATGAAATTATCCAGTACAAGGATGCAGCCTGTTTAAACTAAGATAGATAGATAGATAGATGATAGATAGATAGATAGATAGATAGATAGATAGATAGATAGATAGATAGATGATAGATGATAGATAGATAGATGGATAGATAGATGATAGATGATAGATGATAGATAGATAGATAGATAGATAGATAGATAGATAGATAGATAACAGATAGATAGATGATAGATAGATAGATAGATAGATAGATAGATAGATGACAGATAGATAGATAGATAGATAGATAGATAGATAGATGATAGATAGATAGATAGATAGATAGATAGATAGATAGATAGATAGATAGATAGATGATAGATAGATGATAGTGAAAATGTGGGTCCTATCAGCAAAAATAATACACTTCCATATGCGTGCAGAAAAACTTTTTTTTAACACAAGTTTAAATGAGCAACTTTAGTTTAATTCATAAAACCTATTCTTACTTTAAACAGCTGGCTTTTAAAACTATACACCTCTGTGTGCCATCATAATTAATACTTTCTTGCCCTCCCTTTTTTAATCCACACCTTAATATGATATGCCCTAACATGGCATTTGTTTGCATTCAGATGGGTGGGTTTTTTTCCTCTCTCATTCAGATTTGATGGGGGAGGAACCGTGAAAAGAGGTGAAGAATTTCAAGATACTGTGTAATTGTTTTATCCCTCTTGCTTGAGGGGCTGTATTTTCACAAAAAAAGGTTTTGTGCGAGCACTCTTAAAAACCCAGCCTCAGGTTATTGGAAACATCTGGCCCCACTTATCTGCTCAGTAGGAAAATCAAAATGTGTTTGACTGATGAAATGAGCTCCAGCTCCAGCCACAGAGCTAAACTGCAGTCTTTACAAAACCCCGTAGTACCAACTTGCCCTTCGCAAGCATTCTTAGGGCACACCACTCTTTAAATGGCGCTGTCTAAAAATAGCCTTTAAGCGCATATGTCCACATGAGACTCAGCATCTGCCTCTGCACTGTCCCTAATGGTTTTCTTTCCTGAAGGTAGGTCAGTCATTTAAAAAAAGGGGGGGCGACGTTGCCCTTCTTGTTCACTGTTCATATTTGTTTTCAGTGTAGGTAAAATAGATTTAAAACCTAGCCTCTTTGAATTGTGATGATGTCACTGTCCATTCTGTTTTGATACATAATATAACTGAGTCCAGTTTTGAAGAGACATTCAAGGTCACCTAGTCCAAACTTGTGCCATGGGCAGGATTCTTGACAGAAGGTATCTCTGACACATTTTTTCCTCTTGGAAGAAGTCTAGAGAACAAGATCTTATCACTTTTTGTGAGCAGCATTTTCCACATACAAGCACTTCTTACTCTCCAAGCCTGAACCAGCTCTTGCTACAGCTGGAACCAGTTGCTTGCCAGCTAGTCTTCCTCTCTATGGGAGTATGTTCCTCTGCTATTTGAAAAATTCTTATATCCCACCCAGACCTTGAGCTTCCCTTTCTCAGTTTAACTTACATAATTGTAATATGAATTTTCAATTCCTGTTTTTTTCCTTGCTGATTTTGATTTCTCTCTAGCTTTTGCTGGAATTTTTAAACTGGACATTATGATCCTGGTGAGGCATGCTTTGTGGGTTTTATATGTCATGGGCCACTTCAGAACTTTGGGTGTATCTTAAATACTTTTGGGGTGTGGTCCAGACAGCTGCAGGACATACCTCTCTGATCCTCCATCTACCTTGCAGGTACTTGGTGGCCAGGCTAGCTAGTCATTTCCCTGACTCTTACAATGTTTTAGAAATGTGCTGGTTTGTTTTCTGGTTGGGACGGGGGGCGTGTTACTGTTTCATCTGGTATAGTAGACTTTTAGCTTCATTGTTTTGCATGAATACAACCAAACACACATTTACTGTTTGTTATCTTTTTTGTAAACAGCATAGTTTTTATGGCATATATTTATGTTTTCAAATGTAAGCTTCTTGGAGACTTTTTAGGTAACCAATAAATCCTAATACTAATTCTGGTATTAAGCGTTATATACAAACATGAAAACAGGACCAAACATCAAAACTAATGGAGAAGATATTTGGGGATGTGGCCTGATATCTACACGTATCAGGTTTGCCATAATCTGTTTTATCCCAGAATGTATATTATTTCTGGCTATTGCATCTAGACTTGGGCGGGGTGGGTGGGTATTGTTTTTGTTTGTTATTATACTTTTTTGTTTTTATATTATAAACCACCCTGTGATCTTTGGATGGAGGGTGGTAAAGAAATTTAAAGGGGACAAAAATGTTTCTAGAGTTGCCTAGCCTCATCCAGATGTGTGTATGACTCGGGATGCCTCATACCATTTACAATGAGGTCAAAATGCATTTTTTTTCTTTTTTAAAAAACAACACAAAAAGGTCATATTGATGACCTTTACTGCTTAGTTCAGAGGTGAGCCAGATATTCAGCACTTGGAAATATCTCATATTTTGAAGAAAATATTGAATCTTATATTAATATTATTTCTGTATTTGTACATACACAGTACTCTTGTCAAAGCACATATGAGCCAAAGTATAAACTTTAAAGCCACAAATATAGTTAATTCAAAACACACACCCCAATGTAATTATTATATGTAGTACAATAAAATGTAGTAAAATACATCTTCCTAGCAGTGGGTTCAGAATAGAGACTAGTTTGACACCAACCATTTAAATATTAGTCTTTTGGTCTTTGGTTGCAGTAATATTCCCACTTACCTGGGAATAGGCCCCATTGAACTCGGTGGCACCTACTTCTGAGTAGACATGAATAGGATTGCATTATAAATAATGTAACTTTGAATGTTATATGGAACCATGACTAAATGTTCACAAAACTAATAATTATGTTCCCTTTATCCATCAAGACAGTTGTCATATCAAAGGGAATGTAGTCCCCCCCCCTTTTTTAACAAATTGATGTTATGTGTCCTAAATTACTGCATTTCCATCTGCAACGGAGTGAGCTCCCATTGCTCTGTCCCAGCTCCTGCCAACCTAGCAGTTCGAAAGCACACCACTGCAAGTAGATAAATAGGTACCGCTGCAGCGGGAAGGTAAACGGCGTTTCCATGCATTCTGGTTTCCGTCATGGTGTCCTGTTGCACCAGAAGCGGTTTAGTCATGCTGGCCACATGACCCAGAAGGCTGTCTGTGGACAAACGCCGGCTCCCTCAGCCTGAAAGCGAGATGAGTGTCTCAACCCCATAGTCGCCTTTGACTGGACTTAACCGTCCAGGGGTCCTTTACCTTTGCAGGGAATTGAGCCTGGGATCTTATGCAGGCAAACAATGTATGTTACAAATGAGCCATAGTCCTCCCACTCCCCAGCCCCAACCCCAACAAACAATATGATGACTGCCTGGACATCGGTAAGCTTACTACTCATAGGGGAGCTGAAAAAGATAATGCAAGGCAGAAGCATCCCTATTAATTGTTGTGTGTATTTCTTCCATACAACCTTCTTACTTGGAGAAGGTGAGCAGTTCCTATCCACGTGCTGAAGTGAATTCAGTATTGAGTTTATTTTTCTTATATACTGTAGATGTAGTATGAGATCCCATGTTGCACTGGTAGGCATGTCAGCACTGCAGTCCCTCTGCCCCCCAACCTTCCCATAGGAGTTTTTGGGTGGCAAACAAGAAAGAGGCTGCAGTAGAAAGGAAATGATGAGGAAGTCTGTCCCACAAGCAAGTTGACAATGTTGGATTGCCATTCGTACCCTATAGTATGTTTCTCGTTAGCAATGAAAATTATGTGTCTTTCAGGATTACAGCTTGTTGTATGAAGAAGCAAAGTATTTTCAGCTTCAGCCCATGCTAGGGGAGATGGAAAGGTGGAAACAGGATCGGGAGACATGCCGGTTTTCAAAATCCTGCGAGTGTTTGGTTGTGCGAGTTGCTCCAGATCTTGGAGAGAGGATTACCTTGAGTGGCGACAAGTCTTTGATAGAAGAGGTTTTCCCAGAAATTGGTGATGTGATGTGCAATTCAGTCAATGCAGGTTGGAATCACGACTCAACACATGTCATCAGATTTCCTTTAAATGGCTATTGTCATCTCAATTCAGTTCAGGTATGTAGACAACAGTACATCAGTTTTAGGGCAAGCTGGTAAATATGTGAACCAAAGTGAGGTTTAAACAAACAAACAAACACATTGAAAGTAAATCAATCCAAGCCCTTCCTTAGAGGATCAGTTGCATTCTTTTTCTTATTATTTATTAAATTCTTATTCTTTAGTAAATTTGTATACCGTCCTTCATTCGTAGATCTCAAGGCATTTCACAACATAAAAATACAATATAAAAACCACAAAATATGTAATAAAAATAAGAACAAAAACAAGCCAATGATTCCCCCTCCCACAACACATTTTATTTGATACACTGGGTCTAATGGCTTGTGCTGAACCTATTCAGTAGATAATGGAGCATGCAGATGCTTCTGAGAACAAGGCAGTTTCCATGTTCTCAGCAGCAGCTGCATATGACATGATGAGAAGAGCCACGTACTGTCACTTAAATGAATTGGGTTAGTGAAAAAATATGTTGCAGAACTCATCCTGAAAGGTATTGTTGAATATCTATGGGGAAAGATACATAGGAGGCTAACCATTTATGGAGCAACCTGTGGTGGCTTATGAGATTTCTCTCCACTCCATGGTATCATGTTTTAGGAGTTATTTTCAACAATCGTTGCGGGTTCAGGAACATTTTATTTAGCTGCCAGAATTTAAAAACATCTGAATATTCTACATGATTGACACAAGACCTGTCTTTAGTAGATCAATCAACTAGTACATCTACCCCTTTATCCTACACTGCTTTACCCTAACTTTCTTAGTGCGGGGAAACAGTTGAAGTTTGAATATTATGCCTTATCAGTCTACACACACACACAGAGAGAGAGAGAGAGAGAGAGAGAGAGAATAATACAGTGAAAAATTCCTGAAGAATAAGGTCTCGTCATATCTGATTAATGCTCAACACCTGTATTCCAATCAGTCTTTGAAAGACCTTGCCTTGAACATTTAGTTTGTTCTGTTTTAATCAATGTCTTTTAATTTACATTGAACATTCAAGATTAAAACAAATCCCTACAGCTACAGTTTAAAGATACCAGCTGCATCCTGCCCCAGATCATTTTAACTTTGGCTTCTAAACACTGGGCCAAATAAAGAAGTTCAGAGATCACAGAAGTACTAGAGGATCGGAGATTATGAGCACGTTTATATCCTAACTTCCATCATGAAGTGTTCCTAAATGGTCTCCCTTCCTAGATGGTATCCCATCCATACGCAAACCACCTTAGCTTCAGCAATATGGGTCCATCGTGTACCCTCAGAACATGCTCCTGGAGTTCCAAAAGCACGGAGCATTTATCAGGAAAACCTTTGTGTGCCCGTGTCATAGGCATTTAGAACAATCAAGAGGATGCTTACATTAATCTTAGTGAGCACAATAGGTGAGGGGATTTATTTATTTAGTTAGTTTTCCAGAGAGAGTTTGTAAGGGAGCCTAGGTATTAATGGAGTTGTACTCCTACACCACAATTATCTGCACGTCTACTCAGGAGTAAGCCCCATTGAGTTAAAGGCACTCACTCATCAGGTGAGCAGTAAGTCAGATCAAAGGCAACAGCCTTGAAAGCGGACTTTTCATGTACTTCCTTCCAGTTTAGATATTTCCACACAGATGTTGGGTGTGTCTCATCTCTCTGTACATGTTAATGGACTTAGCATAGGGCCCTACAGATATCCTTTAAATTGTGCATTCATGAAAAGTTATTCTCACAATAGTATTGTAGTGATTATAGGCAACTTCACTTTCGATTCCATTTGCTTCTGCCAAGGTTTTGAGGCAAACATACTACTTAGTTTCCAGCAGTTTCATATCCCATAGTTTGCCACTGAAATCCTGTAACTTTCCATACCACAAAAGTTTGCAAGGGGAAGGGGGTTGTCCTGCTTTTGTTGTGCCATAGCAGAAGTGTCTTTCCAGGTGGCAAAAATGTAGCATGTGTGGGTGTTCCAGTATAAATCCACCACTAATGCACTATTATTGCATCCATGACCTGTTGGAGTACCCAAAATAAAGCCCAGAATCGAAGGCTCATAAGACACTGTACCTCTATCAGTTCACTTGTTATTGTCATCACCGCTGACATCAACTGGTGGCCAGTTGGCCATGGATTGGGATAAATGGTTCTCATGCCAAAGATTGGCCCATGGGCTGGAAGTTTCTCACTCCCGCACTGATGGGACGACGGCATTGGATGTTGCCCTACATTTTTTTTAGAAATCATGCAAAGGTGAATGGAATGAAGAGGCTGCAATTTCAGTATTCATTTAGCTACAGTAGCTGCTGTTAATGTCTTGAAATCTACCAGTAGTTATCATTGAGGAGGGAGTTTATGTTGCATAAATCTAAAGTAGTTAAGCATATAATAAAAAAGTACATGAAAACAGATTTTGTTTTTTCACATTTACACTGCTGCTGTTGTTGTTTTTAATCTTTTGTTCTTACCCAGTCTTTTCTTCATCCTAATTTGTAGGTACTTGAGAGGTTGCAACAAAGAGGCTTTGAAATTGTTGGCTCCTGTGGAGGAGGGGTGGACTCTTCCCAGTTCAGTGAATATGTACTTAGGCGAGAACTCAGAAGGACATCTCGTTCATCCTCTGTCATTCGAATAAAGCAAGAGCCTCTGGACTAAGGACATTTTTTTTTCTTATGCGACAACAAAAAAGGGGACCTTTTTCCATGGGCAGTCGGAACACCAAAAGAGCTCTGGAATGAAACATTGAATAAAGACACATTTATATCAAATATAGAGACCATACCTGTATTGATACAGGAGCATTTGGATTAGTAATAATAACCTCAAGGTGTAAAATATGTATATGTAAAAAGTTAGAAATGCAAAAAGAAAGAAAAAAAACCCTTAAAATAGTAGGTGAGATTGGTGCTGTGAGGGCCATTAAGTGTCCTAGGCCATAGCCAGGCCTGATTTACAATAAAGAAGCCATTGCCAGAAGGGGAGGCTCACAGCTCCCTTCCATTTTCCATTGCCAAATGGTGATCTGTTTTTCAGCATGTACATCCTGAATCAAGTTTGCAGGTGTTTGTGTTAGAGATGACTGGGTACAACTCTAGAAAGCATCCATCCATTACACAACAGAGGTCATGAACAGGAAGTCACACACTTCTGTCCGTCTGACAGATGTGAACCATCTTATTTTTTTATCAGATGGAGTCAGAATTTATTCCTACATGGCAGAGTTGCTCTAGTTTGACTCCAGTGCATTCATTATTATTATTTTTTAGTCAAATGAAGTACACTAAATTCTGCTAATATTCTGATTTAAGTCAACAATAGTAAAGTAAAAATGAAAAATGTTTAAAAATCAAGATGAGCATTTGCTTTTAACTTGCTCTATTATGCATCTGATGCATTCATTGGATAGTAAGTGGTGCTGAATTCTGTGCACAAGCAACAATATGAAGGCACAAATACGTTACTTAAAGAAAGGCAATGTGCTTTATCTTTAGATCATAGTGGCAAACGGTTCTGATGCACCTCAGGGTGCTTCTTTCTCTCCATCATTGAGACAAGTGACCTAATGTTGGTTAGTACGATCTTTTCAGTCCTGGGCAATTATGTTGTAAAGTCATTAAATGGAGGCCTGTACGACTGTTTTTACGTCTATCTAATGCTAACATCCCTGTGTAGTATAATTTCATCACTGCCCATAAAGTCACAAGTATTGTTTTCCTTTCTGAGTAGTATAATTCTGCACAGTTTTGCTGAAGATGTTGTTTTAAGGAGAAGGGCAGGCCCTCCAGCCACTGAGTAACAATACAGGCAAGTCCCCACATATGTTTGTTTGACTTGCATGTGACTGTGTATACGTGTGGCGCCAAGAAATAAATAATGATGGGAGAGACCTGGAAAGTCAAGGGTAGACAGAAAGTAGATCTGGATCTACTAGCAGATCTGTGGATGATTTGCTGTGATTTCTGACCCCCCAAAGCAACAAACAAATGACCCACCTCTGCCCCATATAATACTGTAATGATGAAAACTTCGACTAACCAATAATGTGTTTTTTTGTGTGGAAGGACTGTGGCATTTCTGGAATCAGAATTAGTTAATCTTAAATTTATATCTTTTGCAGCAGACTTTGGCTGGTAGATCCTGAAGTCTGCCTACCCCTGATCAAAAGGAGCAATTGCAAAGCCAGTTGAGGGGCCCCAGGAAATGGTATGACTACTGCTCCGTTGGTGGAGCACAAGATCCACTGGCAGGACAAAACTCACAAAATACAGAGAACTGCAGACAAAACTATCCTTAATACAAAACCTAGTGACCAAAATCAGATAAGGAGAAGCCTGTATTTTAAAAAAGGACCAAAATACAGTAAAAATAACTATCAGATAACTAACTACAATAGTAAGTTCATAATATCCCATCATAAGCCAAACGCACTTTGACACAGAGGTCTTAATCAGTGGCCTTAATATAGAAAGAAACATAGTGCAACCATTCTGTAGGCTTTAGCTCTTGACTTTGGCTTCAAATCTCTTTTATTAACAACCAATCAAATTATTTTTCATCTCTGTTTCCATCAATGTAAACTTTCCCAGGATACAACCATACAGATTTACCTTCTTTCTACAGATTCAAAGTGGTATTTTTCAAGGTCACAAGATGTGACAGTTAAAAAGAAAGTTAAAGAGAGACTATAATTGGTTCTCATGCTGGCTTCTATATGTTGGTTTTATTGCATAGTACTGAATGTTTTGATTTTTTTCTGTAATGCTCGGGGGGGGGAGCCATTTTAAAAGGGTGGGGGAGGATTTCATTCTCACCTAGAGCTAAACAAGCAAAGCCTCTAGGAATCATTTTTCATGATTTCCAGAGGAGTAGTGAAAACAACACAGAGTGTCATGGCACCTTAAGAACATAGTGAGAGCCTGCTGGACCACACCAATGTCCTGTGTAGTCCACCATCTTGTTCTTACAATGACCAGCCAGATGCCTGTAGGAAGCCTGCAAACTGGACATGAGCAACAGCACTCTGCCCACCAGCGATTCCCAGCAACTGGTATTTAGAAGCATACTGCCTCTTGACAGAGGAGGTAGAACACAGACAAATTCATGGCCACTAGCCACAATGGCTAAGCCTCATTTAAAGCCAGCCAAGCTGGTGGCCATCACTGCCTCCCATGGGAGTCAGTTTCATATTTTATCTTTTCTTTTATCTGTTCTGAACCTTCCAAAATTCAGATACATGTTCATGAGTTTTAGTGTTATGAGAGACGGAGGAAAACTTTTACCTACCCATTTTCTCCAAGTTATACATAATTTTGTAAACTTCATCATGTCACTTCTTACTGGTCTTTTCTCTAATTAAAGTTCCAAACTCTGCAACCTTTCCACGTAGAGGGGTTGCTCTCATTTTGGGCGCCACTTTCTGAAGCTTTTTGAGCACCACAATGTCCTTTTTGAAGTGGGCTAACCAGAACGGTACACAGTATTCCAAATGCTGTTGCACTATCGATTTGTATAACAGCATTATGATATCAGCAGATTTATTTTCCTTTCCTTTCCTAATGATCCCTAGCATGGAATTTGCGATTTTCACAGGTGCTGTTGACATCTTCCATTAGCTACAACCCCTTCCATTAGCTACAAGTCTTCCATTAGCTACAAGTCTCGTTCCTGGTCCAGTTCAGACCCCTCCAGTTCAGACCCCAAGAGTGAAATGAAGGTGTATATTTTTTGCTCAGATAAACATCACTTTAAAGACTAACACCATTATTTTATTATGATGGACTTTAATAAATGTGTTAATCATCAAGGTGCCCCAATACTCTTCATTGTCTGTTCCAGTGTAGCCTGATTATGTCAAGGCATTGGCTATCCTGGTGAACAATAATTTGGTTGGTTGTTAATCAAGGAGGTTTGCTTCTCCTTTGAAGGTCTTGCTCTCCTTTGAGGTCTCATATACTATAAAGCCAATTGAATTGTTCTGCTTTGTTTGTTCTATTTAGACCACCTCTGTCAAAATGTGTTTGGCTTAAGCTGTAATATCCTTAATGATTTGGCCTATTACAGATTTATTATTCAAGTATGTATCTGGTAGTTAGTGTAATAACTTTTCTTTCCATTTCCTTTCTTTCTTTTTAGGAACACATTCCTGGCACCTGAGAGCCCCTAGTATGTGACACAGATATCCTAGTGGTGGTGTTTCACAAGTTATGGGGGACAGGACGGGTGGGCACGCATCTAGGTTCTGCAGGGTCCTAAACCCCCTTGTTCCCCTGACACCTCACCAAAATGGGCCTTAAACTGCGGGTCCGGTCTAGTTAATTCCATGCGATTGACCACAATAGGAAGGAAATATAAACGTTTTGGTTTTCTTAACAGTAACAGGGGAAGGGATCTGCTTCCTAATTCTCACCCTGCACACAGGGATCCAGCAGGACTTTGACCATTCTGGTTGCTCTCCCATGGAAACTACCACCAGCAGCAGCAACAACAACATAAGAGTGCTTTGCCCACCTCCTCTCCAGATTTGCTAATATAAGGGTTATCTCATTTTTCTTTAGCTCTTCTCTCTTCCTTGTAAGGGAGGGACAATTTGAATAATGGCTGGCATATATTTTTCGAAAGGACAGTGGGCATTGAGTTTTATTTTTTTCCAATATTTTTGGTCCCCTTCTAACTTGGAGCATCCTTTGAATTTTTACACTTGGCAAAATTTGAGCTACTTAGTATGCAAAGTGCTTACTGAATCACCATTTAAGTCTAATGTTTTGCAGCCAGAGCTTCTCCTAGCCTCTCGACTGAAACAATTTTCTTTCCTCCCTTGCCCTCTTCTTGGTTTTTTTTAAAACCCAAACAGCATTCTTCCTCTGACTTTACAAACCCAGAAAACATATACAGTATGTAGTAATTCTTAAAAACTCAAAAGCCAGCACATTGCTTTGGGGTTTGTTTTTAAGTTTTTAATTTGGTCCTTATAAAGGTCTGGTGCTGTTGCTATTTGGGTTTTTTCTAAGAACCAACATAGCTGCCTCCATTTATTTTATTGTCTTAAGTTATTCTAATTGCTTAATTGGTTTTGGCTTGTCTCAACAGAGATTACAAGGTATACAACAGAAAACCCATACTGTTCACAGGTGATGCTTTTGTGGCATAAGACTCACCAATCACCAATCACCACATTTATGCTTACCCAAAATACCTTTTTATATGCAATACTGTATATTAAGTAAGCTATGACTACACACTCCTCCTCCTTATGGAACAGTGAACTGAAACAATGGTGCAAACATTCCGTTTTGTTTTATTTTATTGTGAGACTTGAAGCTCTGAATTCAAGCTTTTCCCAACCAAACGAAAAGGGTCTATTCTAGTATATCTCAAACCATCAAAAGCTAAAGGAATTCTTCTGGGTTTTATAAATTAAGGGCAGTTAGTCTTGCATCTCCCAGAGGGTATGGCAGGGGAACTTAAATTGATCATGCCAGGAAATAAGTGGTTAGGATAAATCCCATACATAAATGTTCAGTACATTGATGGCAAAACTCAGAGTTGCCCTACAAGTATCAGCTTGTAAAATAAAATACAACTTTGCTTTTCCAGTGTGGTGTATATCTAAAGCGGATAAGCTTAAAAATACTGGATAAAATGACAAATGATGTTAACATAGAGTTGCACTGAGAAGGTAGATTGAGTAAATTTCTGGATTCAGATTTGTAAATTTGGACAATAGCAGTTCTATTGTATTGCTGTTTCTGGATCATTGTTAAATGTTTTGGTTTTTTAATGATGGCAGTTAGTCTTAATGAAATAAATGTATGTGCATTTTTTTATTTAACTTTTTTTTTTTTGCACTGAGGTGAAATGGAAGGAATATGAACTCTGGTACATCCACATTTTAAAAACTGTTCTTAACCAGTAGAATAATCTGTAAACATGTAGGGAAAGTACTTTTTAAGTACCCTACATGTACTTAACTTGGAGTATTTTGCATGTTCACTCCGCATAACCTTGAAAGAAAAGGGTGGAGATTCTAGATTTGAGGAGTGGGACTATGTGAAATTGTCTCTTGCCCAAAATGTAGCATAATTGACAGGCACCAACAGACCATACATGGTTTTGGATTCTGTGTTTTGGTATTTTGAAAGAAATACTATCACACAGGAGTTAGTCTTCCCCCTTACAAATGCTGCAGCTTAACATTGCTGTTTCTGGGCTGCACTTGATACAATCTGAGGCCCTTATCATTCATCATACTTGTCCAGTTTTCTGAAGCAAACATTAACATCTCGCTCCTTTCTAAATCTTTGAATAGTCAGATAAACACTGCATTGAATGTTATTTTTTTGAACTGAATCACAAATTGTGGAGGTCTGGTATGTTAATGGCACTGTACTCTAGGTCACAGACATGGACTCCAAGGTCATGAACTGAATAAAAATAATGCAACAAGGGTAAACAATATGTAGACTTGTAGGTGACACTGATTAGCCCTTTACAAAGAAAGCAGACTCTTTTAACAATCTGTCAAATGTCATTTATTAAATCAGATCAATAGATACAAGCAATAAATATATTGAATAAGGAAAAAACCAGTGATGGCAACCAGCTCTCTTTTTACAGGTTAATAACATTGTGATGCACTGTAGTTGTAATTTAGCTACTTTTTAAAATTAACAATGATGAAAATAATTGCATTTGATGCCATCAGCAGGTGCTGTATTTTTGCTGTAATGCATGGAAAAAGGGAAAGGAACATCAGCTGCCAACATTGTGTGTTCTGTCAACATGATTAAGTGGTAGCAGAGGGACTGCTGGGAACATACACTGGAAATGCCACACAACGTGACCTTCCTCGGAGTAAAAATGTGGCTGGAGGTGGTGGAGGTGGAAATGAAACTAGGTTCCAAAGGCAAATTGAAGGCACTGTTGCTTATATCAATGATCAATGCATTTTTACCAATACAAATACCTCTTTCTAGTTCCTCATCGTGTGTTCTGATTATTTCCTAAAAGCATCGTCAGACCACTATGTCAAATATAGAAACTTGAGTGGAGGGTGGGAATCATAGTTCAAAAAAGTGAACTTAAACAAATCTGGACAACAACATACAATTATTAAGCAAATACTATATAGTACATGACGAATGCTGGGGAAACACAAGGAAGCAAGGTGCAGAGCTGTATCAGATGCTGAAGAACTCTTTGTCTATTTGATCTAGCTTAGTATTACCCATGCTTTGACTTCCAGTGGCTCTCCAGGACTCAGGCAGAGGTAGTTCCTATCATCTTCTACATCAGGTGTCAGGAACCTTTGGTCCTACAGATGTGACATCAATGGCTACTAGCCACAATGACTACATCCTGCTTTCAGTATGTCAGATTCTCCTTCCAATATCTCTGATACACCTTTAAGTACCAGCTTCTGGTAATCGCAAGTAGGTAGAGTGTTGTCATGCTCCTGTCCTGCTCGAGGGCAGCCATTGTGAGAAAAGAATGCTGGATTAAGTAAGCCTTTGGTTACTACTATGTTCTTATGCTAGAAGCAGCCCAGGTAGGTTTTGGGTAGGTTCTTGTTTGACGGCACTGATGCCAGTGGGTCAAGCAGCAACAGTCACTTGGGTGTGCTGTTAAGGGTGAGTGTGTCAATGCAGAACCTGGAGATTATAATAAGTTGAAGCTTGGAGGATGAAGTGAGGAGCCTTTAACATGTTTTACTAATGCACAAGCAGTAAACTTGTCCACACTGGGTTGCTACCTGACAGGTCTAGTAAGTATGTAGTTGGGAAGAAGCACCAATTGCACATGAAACCAACAGATAAAACCAGCATTCACTGCTGAAGTTGTATCAAAGAACAGCTTGATTCTTCAAGGAAATGTAGTTATTGCTGGTCTCCTTTTAACGTTATACTAAGTTTGGTTTTGCATTTGCAAGCAGATGCTAAATAGTTTTGAATACACCTTCTTAAAAGTTGTCTTTGTAGTATATATTTTTGTCTTATGATGACCAGTTCACCAAAAAGAGTGTGTGCTTTGAATTGGATTAAATATGGGGGAGAAACCCCCACGACTGCAATATTGACAATTGTTCAAATTATATTTTTATTTTTGTTTAGAAGCTAAAACCAATTACTTCACTCTGTCATTCCTGTCCTGGAGAATTCTATATTATGAATTATTTCTATTGGACAACTGGTATTTGAATGCAGACATTCTTGCTGCCTGAGGTTTATTTACAGTGGAAATGAAACCAAGAAACCTTCAAGGCCCTCAGGCCAGTTGATTTTCTCAGACTTCAATGTGAGTGGTTTATTATTTCTTGAGGGACTAGAGGGATCACCAGTACCAAGATCAATACTTTGCATTAAGGTTTTCTGTTATCTTTGGCTATTTCCTCACTGATCTGGTTACCCAGGCCTCAAAAAAACAAACAAGCACAAACCTGGACATGTTGGATCAGATGTTCTGTATTTAAGGCTGAAACTGTTTCTGCTTCAAATACAGTCTCATTCTTGCATTTGCAATGCAAGATGTCATGGGAAGAGATGGGGAAGCTGGCTGGTTTGTTGTTTGTAAGGGAAGAGAATTCATAGCCCAGGGCACAGCATCTATCTACATTTTCCTACAAACTAACAGCTAGCCTTTGTTGATTTGTATGCTAGCTGCTATTTAACATCAGGTTGCATAATTGTATTGTGTGACTTTTGCAGGGACCATGTGTGCTCTTCAACAAAAGGGAGAGCGAATGGTTGTGTGTAATTAACTCTTGGACTTACAATCAGGAATCAAAAAGTAAGGGATATTGAATGCCAGACTGAGTACTCTCTGGTATTTAAGGTAGAACTATGTTTTATATATGGGATGTGGGTGGCGCTGTGGGTTAAACCACAGAGCCTAGGGCATGCCGATCAGAAGGTTGGCGGTTCGAATCCCCGTGACGGGGTGAGCTCCTGTTGCTCGGTTCCTGCTCCTGCCAACCCAGCAGTTCGAAAGCACGTCAAAGTGCAAGTAGATAAATAGGTATTTCTCTGGCAGGAAGGTAAATGGTGTTTCCGTGCGCTGCTCTGGTTCGCCAGAAGCGGCTTAGTCATGCTGGCCACATGACCCGGAAGCTGTACGCCAGCTCCCTTGGCCAATAAAGGGAGATGAGCGCCACAACCCCAGAGTCGGCCACGACTGGACCTAATGGTCAGGGGTCCCTTTACCTTTACGTTTTATATGAGAACACAGGAAGCTGCCTTATAGACTCAGATAAGCCGTTAATCTAGTTTGGTATTGTCTACACTGACTGGCTGTGGTCCTCCATGCCAGGAATTGAACTTTGGTTCTTTCGTGTGCAAAGTTTACCCTCCTCCTCCTTAAATTCTAGTTCAACTTACTCATGCCTTGACCTCATAAAGGTTTTTATTTCCCTGCCGCTGCTTCTTATCATTGTCCTACTGCCTACAGGAAAATGCATACCATTATAGTGTCAAGGCTAAGTTGAACTAGACTGGAGGAAGGGAAATTCTCGGCAAGGCTGCTGTTCAGGATGCCAGCTCATCTCTTTGCAGTGTGTACTTGTGCCACATGTGTCCCTAAGATTTAATGTAATGACTTGTGGTGTGTAGCGTTGTTGTTTTTACCATACCATGTTCAGGGAAGTTTTTAATATTTAACACTGTATTGTTTTTAACACTTGATTGGGAGCTGCCCAGAGTGGCTGGGGAAACTCAGCCAGATGGGCGGGGTAAAAATAATAAATTATTATTATTACATCCCAAATTTCAGAAACTAGTGCTGCATTAGAAATTTTCTCCCCTAAAAGATGGACTACATGCTCAGTATACTTGTTTGGAAAGAACCCTCAGTGGGTCTAGTCTCTGTGCATCATAAATATTGCATTCTTGAGACCACTCTTGTTTGGGGGCTTGCGCTAGGATGGAAAATTTGTCCTGAAGATTTATCATAACAGGGGTGAGTTCTTGTCTGCAAGCACCAAGCCAGTGGGCAGCTATATTAGAGTTGCTATCCTGAGCAGATGGTAGACTGGAGCAAGAGAGCTAAGTAAAAATAAAAAAGAAAGAAAAGTCTCTGTAGTCTGAGCCGGGGAAGATGACAAATGAGCTACCCTGTAATACAAAAAGGGTACTCTATTATGTTGTTTGTCAACATTAGTTTTCCAGAGGAAAATCTGCACTGTTGGGATGCCTGGTCTTGCCTAGTCACTGGTACAAACAGCCTGTGATTTATAGGCTTACAACATGTTAATTGTCTTTCCTAGCACATTCCGCATGTGGCCAGCGGTTCATTTAAAGGCGAGCTGGGCACATCAGTTCTGTGCAGGGCCAGATTTAGGTTTGATGAGGCCCTAAGCTACTGAAGGTAATTGGGCCCTTTATATGTCCGGCTGTCCTTTGTCAACAACAAATTGTTGCTGTTTTTGTGTTGAATATATGCTATATGGTCATTTATGGACCTAATAGGTACCTAAAGCCATTTGCACATGCAGAATGTAGGCACCCTATACATAGAAATGAGCAAACCAGTGATATTTTAGGGAGCAGGCTAGCAGGCAGGGCCCATTACTTACATCATAGGAGCCTACACAACACAAAACATTGTTGCTGTATGTAGGTTTTTATTTGTTTTTTATCTTATATTTTGGAAATGTACATCGTTTTTTTCCCTTTAAATTTTTTGGGGGCCCCCAAGAGAGTGGGGCCCTAAGCTATAGCTTGTTTAGCTTATACGTAAATCCGGCACGGGTTCTGTGCAACACTCTCATTTTTTGTTGTTTTTTATTTGAGGAATATGTTTTCCTTCATGTGGTTGATAGAGCAGAATTGAACATGATGCAAGAATAGCTATCTGGTGGGGTTCCTTCTTTCCCAAAGATCTACATCTGCTACAGTCCTTCCTAATACAGTGGTGCCTCGTAAGACAAAAAGAATCCGTTCTGTGATTCTCTTCGTCTAGCGGTTTTTTCGTCTTGCAAAGCAAGCCCATTGACGGATTAGCGGATTAGCGCTATTAGCGCTATTAGAGGCTTTTAGCGGCTTATCTGCTGATCGGATCAGCTGATAAGCGGCTTAGCAGCTTAGAAAAGGGGGGGGGGAACCAGCAGGAACTCGCAAGACATTGACGTCTTGCGAAGCAAGCCCATAGGAAATTCGTTTTGCGAAGCACCTCCAAAACGGAAAACTCTTTCGTCTAGCGAGTTTTCCGTCTTGCGAGGCATTCGTCTTGCGGGGCACCACTGTAATCATTTATTTGACTTTATTGAGCAAAATAGAACAAACTGGAGTGACTCTGCGCATGCATGCCCACGTTATCACTGAATGCGTTACGCGGCTTCCTGTTTATGTCTTAATAAATACACTGGTCTACAGACCATTGCTTTGCATTATGAAAGGGCTGCAGAAACAGTGGCTTTAACTGGAACCAAAGACTGAAATCCAAGTGCCTCTCCTAAGGCTGCCGAGATGGTCATAGCAGTGTCTGGATTAGAGTCTGGCAAGCTACTTGGCTGCTTTGATTGCTTTTGGGAAGCATGTATTAGCACATTTGCTCCTGTTTTACTCCCTTTTCAGCATGGTATATTTTAAAACAGGTAGTATTTGCAGGTCCAAGTCAAAAGATCAAGAGATGGTAACACAAAGGAAGTTGCTTCATAATTAGCATTAATACCAAGTGCATTTTTGCATAACAGAAATTTAGAAAAGGATTGTCATTTCATGGGTGTGGGGTTTAATCTTGGTGCGTGAGGGGATGTGTTGAGTGCAATATGTTTTGTTCTTTAGACATTTGATTCTTCAAATCCGTATTCAAGTTGCACTCTTAAGAAGGTATCTATTACTCCTGTACTGGGAGAATTCTCATTTCAAGACCCAACCAGTGAACATTTTACTTAGTAGTATTTTTTTTTAATAAATAGATGTAGTTTACATGACCCACATTAAAAGACTACTCAAGAAGCAAACCATTTTTGTCTTAGAGACAAGACTACTACCACACATACAAACACAAAAATACCCTCTCCTGGTGCATTATTGATCATTAAAAGTTAAAGCCACAAAGCTTGCAGCGTTATCAAGCAATATCTACTAAATCCTGGAAGCATGGAAGATAACTGAAATGTAATCTACTGCAAAGCAGCTCCGCTAGTGATGGATAGCGAAACAGAAGCAGGACTAATGAAAAATTAATGAAAACAGTTAGTTCCATAAGAAAAATGATCTGTTTTCTCCCACCTTTGTATCGATTTTAACTGCCCCTGTAATTGGAAGTGTATAATTTTGTCCTAAGGTAAATATGAAAGGGATTGGGGTGGGGGTGTTAGGTGAGCATATCATTCTGGATGCATTGCTGACATACTTTCAGCTAGAAAAACAAAGCATTTTCCTTAGGATGTTGAGGCCTCATGTGACTTGAGTCTTCAAGCGCCTTTCCCCCACCCCTCCGCCCCTGTTCAGGCAAACTGCCATGTGTTTGCCTGAAGCCACTTACTGCTTGATCAGTGGACTCTGAACATTTTGCGAGTATGTAGAAAAATATTTAGCAGAAATCTATTCCATGTAATGTTTGTGTGTCTGTGTCCAACATGTCTTGTGCATTGGGGGGTTAGTTTCCGATTGATCTTCATAATGCCACAAATGTTCCCTCAACTCATGTTTACATTTCAAAATGTTGCACAAGACGGATGAATGTACAATAAACAGGTTGCAGAAAGACATGAGGACCTAGAAAAGACTTGCAGTAGCTCAGCATCGTTGCTGGAGTACAGAAAATGTCCTAGGGTGAGGGCAGAATCTTGGCCACATCAATTTTCAGGGGTGGACTTGGGTAATATAGCAGCCTAAGCGAGGACAAAAGTGACTTCTGCCCCCCCCCCCCCGGTTCTTAAGTTCCCTTTCACTGCGCACTTACGGTAATTTTATCTCTCCTAGATTCTCTATCATTTTTGTTCTGTAACAAGCTCTTGTTTTCAAGCAGAAACTCAATCCAAGCCTGCCAATGAATTGGTAATATTACAATGTTCATATAAGTAGTCTCTATAAATATTCTACTCTCTTGAATATTTGATCTGTATAGTCTTGGAATCTTGCTGTTAATCTTGCTAGTTCAGCATATTCTGACATTTTACTTTGCCAGTCTAGCTTTCTGGGCGTGGAGTCCCCTTTCCATATTTTAGCAATAACGATCCTAGCTGCTTCTACCACATACATATTTTCCTTAATCTTTTTGGGATTTCATTATTAATTATGCCTAGTAGGAAGGCTTCAGTCTCCAAGGAGCTCGAATGCATGACCTGTTTCAAGACGCAGCTAAACCAGAAGTCCAAAACTGTCTTTTAGTCCAACACTCCACCCTAATATTTCTTATTTTCATGCCCCCCCCCCACTTGCAGCAACTCAATTGCCCATCTGACTGGGGCTTAACTTTGAGTAGGTAACTGTAAATAGGGTTTAAAAACTTATTATTTTGTGCCCCCTTGGTTCACGTCATGTGGGGAAACCACCTTCACTGTCCTAAATCCAGCACTGCCATATTACATAGAAAAGCTGCTATAATCCATATATTGCTTCATCTTTATTTAAGATCACTTTTGAGAGTGTGTCACATGGCTCTTAATGAACATCAGCCATTGGGGGGGGGGATTGCACACCATGGCTCAAATTGTGTTTACTCTTTGAAAAATGAGATTATCCAGCACATATTTTCTTGCTGCGTCGTCTTATATGTAGGGTGCAAAACTTTGCTAGCCTCATGTGAAGCCATATAACTGAATGAGTAACATTACATTCCAATGTATTAAAACATACCCTGGGAATGCGGGTCTATGAATTTAAAAGGGGGCAAAGAACTTTTTCCATTTGTAATATTCCAGTTAGCTTCACTCTGGGTGCTTTTTGATAGACTTTAATATTTGGTTTAAACACTATCTCAGCCTATGCAAGGGTATCTTGTAGCTTTGCAAGGAGAACTGTTTCTTAATCTTAAAAATGAATTGCCTCAATCTGGCAATTTGACACAAATTGTTTTACAAGAATGCTACCAGCACCAAACATCCCTTCCTGGGGAGAGGCCTGATGAAAATCCAGTTAAAGCGCACACTAAATCGGTGAGTAATTAATTCATTAATCACACAAGACAATTAGTGCTTTCACCCCGAGTATATGCTTATTCTTTGCAAGCCCAGGAAGGAACAAGACGGATCCATCTATAGCTAGAGGTATGTGACACGTCTCTAAACTATGGTCTAAACCTGTGGCCTTATTTACACTTCTGCTTTAATTCAATGATGAGCTGTTTCCCTAATCATGTTGCTTTGTCAAAAGTTTGTTTGCTTTTCCAAATGTCACCACGCTTGAGGCTAGTCAGTAGGTAGAGGCTTTGCTGAAACACCAGCATACCCTGGATGCAGCTGTGCCTCAGATTCCTGCAAGCTACTCCACCTGTTCTTGAGAGCCCTCCCTAACTCCTCTGTTAAGTGAGGGGTGGGCACCTGCACCTTGAGATGGATGACACAACAGGTTTATTCCTACTCAGTGTCAAATTTTCTCAGGTGCTTTTATGAGTCTCTTCTGTCCTGTTTCTGCATTAGTTTTCAGATCCATTTTTTTAAAAAAAGTATTTAGATAACGTATGTTATTTCTAAATGTATTTTATTTCAAAATATGCATTTTTACATATGCTTCCCACCTGCCTTAGTTTCGTACTGTATTGGAAAATTTGGAAACTGAAGGATAGTTGTGTTCCATTCGATGTAACAATACTCTGAAAGATGTGGATTAGTTTATTTGCTTAAAAATGCAGACTGAACTAATTTTCTTCCACTCCTACTTGCCTAACTCATAGGCTCTGCCATGGAGACTCCTCTAATTCCAGGACCAGCGTTATGTAACAGGTCTTCCCTAATTACTACATTCGGGATGATGTTGGGCCAGCCACTATGTTTCAATGCTATTGTGAAGATAAAGGAGGCAGGGGGGGAGAGATGTCCTGTGATCCTTGGAAGACTGGGATCTCCTTCCATGAGGGCCTGTGATTTCTCATTTATTGGGGGAAATGCCCCATTCAGCCATTCTTTGAAATACTTTTCCTGTTACTGTTTAATAAATAAAATGGCTTTCAGGTACATCCAGGTGTTCAAACAAGTTCTGGATCAAATTAAGCTCTGTCCCGAGGGGGGGAGCGATAGTAATTTGGTATGTGTCCTCAAAAGGACTTTTCCATCCCACTTGGACCAACAATGCATCAAAATAAAATGGCAGTAGGAAATGTCAAAAGGTGAAATATGTCACCTCAGGATAAATGACGGCAACACATAAATTGTACGTATTCCTTCACTCTACTCTGCAATCTGGAAATTGTATCAATATCATCTGATCCTTTTCAGGAGAGATGCCAGGACCTGAAACCAGGACAGATGCTCTCCAAACTGTGACAGGTCAAAAAATAAGTTACTGTCAGAGCTGCCCAAGGTCCCAGCTCACAAAGAACCAACGCCAGTTCGTCGTTATATACAAAAGTCTTTATTGAAGTTCATTTTCACTTTGACAGCCGCAGCGTGCAGCTCTACGTCTGAAACTCTAGACCGCCGAAGCTCCGTCTGAATCTCCTCCCCCCAGACACCAGTTTAAGACTCTAGCCTTGCTCCACCTCTTCCTTTGCTCTTTCCTCCTCTGGCTCCGCCTGTCAGCTGGGGTCTCGCCCTTCCTAGACTCTTCTGACGCTGAATCCCCTGAGTCTTCTCCTTGCCTCCGGCGGGCTTTAGGACCTGGTTCCCAATCCAGGTTTTCTACTGTCCCGCGCGCCTGTACATTTGAACTTGGCGCGCGCGCCCAGCCGGCAACCTTCCTCCTGACCGTTACACTGCCCCTGTCACTGCTTCCCCCTTCGGGGGGGCTAGCTGGACCCGACCTCCCTTCCGTTCCCTCACTCTCCGATGGAGGCGTGGTCAGCCCTGACTCATCTTCTCTCCCTGCTGGAGGAGACGCTGGCCCTGCCCCATGGGACTCTTCCCCCCCACTACGCTCTGGTGGGGAAGCTGGTCCTGATTTCCAGCTGCTGCTTTGGGAGTCCCCGCTGGCCCCTTGTTTCTGGTGTGTCCCCCCCCCGGGACCCCCCTTGCCCTGACCATGGGCGCCTCCTTCTGGGAATCTTCTGATTCGCTGGAGAAGCTCATGGAATCTCTCGGGTCACTGCCATACTCCCCTACACTCCCCTCCGATTCTTCCCCTTCGCTCTCCATCTCCTCTCTCCCCTGTGCCTCTGTTCCTGAGTCCCTGACAGTTACCTTTAATTAAAACACACAGAGAGAGATGAATTAATGTGTTATATGGCAAATACCATGCTTTTCTCCCAAAGAAAATATTGCGCTTGGTTTTGTCACAAAAGGGATATTTGTTTTGCTGCTATCTACCAGAGCTGGTTGGATAGTGTTCTCGAAGCTACCAGCATGGGTTTGACCAAACTGTGGGAGGCTGTGGAAGACAGGAGGGCCTGGCGTGCTCTGGTCCATGGGGTCACGAAGAGTCAGACACGACTAAACGGCTAAACAACAGCAACAACCAGAGCTTGACTTTAAAGGCTGAAGTATGGACTGAGTGCAAGAAGCAATGCAGGGGGAAAGGCTCTTGAATCTGATGCCACACCTCCAAACTCTTTTTTTTTTTTAAAGTGTATGTGACGATCTTTAAGCAGAGGCTTGGCAACCATATGTCAGGAGTGCTCTGATGGTGTTTCCTGCTTGGCAGGGGGTTGGACTTGATGGCCCTTGTGGTCTATTCCAACTCTATGATTCTATGATTCTATGATTCCTGCTCTCACCTTCATCTCCACCCTGCATGCATCTCCGCCATCTCCCAGTCATTGCAGGTCTCTCTCCACCACTCCTTTTTCCTGCATCACTCCATCTCTCTCTTCCCACTCTTGCCTTTGGGCTCTTTTTCCACACCACTCCCTCTGCATGGAATGACCTGCCCGTCTTGCTCCACAAAGCTTCCCTTCCTCAATCACTCCTCAGGCATCTCTCCCAGCCTTCTTTGCCCCCATCTGCTTCTATATAATCAGGGCTGCTCAACCTCTTCCTTAAAAAAAGGAAAGGGGGAGAAACCCCAAAGATTTTCTTTTAATGAGAACCATGTTTTGCTTGCTACATCAATGAAGGCCCAGGATTGTCTAACATGGGTTTCATTTACATTTCTTTGTTGACAGATTGCAGCTGTAACCCAGACTTCATGGTCTGAGTTGTTGTAGTTGAAATATATTGTAAGCCATTGCAAGGGTACAAATTCTCCCATCAAACAATACAGGGCTGAGTAGTGTTGGCTTCTACATTGTCAGTGGCAACCGAGCCACATCTGCAGCTTCTGCTTAAAGTACTTTTATGCCGCTTTAACTGAGAGAATTCTGGGAGCTGTTGTTCCTTAAGGGTCAAGACGTTTTCCATATGTAAAGCGATATTTTTTTTAAAAAAAGTAAGAAAACAGCAAAGATCTCTACAATTAAGTGGTATATAAAGTTTATTATTTAAAAAATCAAATGGCAAACAAAGGTTTGCAGAGGAAAAAACAAGTCAGGATTCTAGATTTCATTCATTACGTGTTGACATCAAAGCATTGTCCTCATGGGCTGGCTATGGCTCTCTAGGGTTGCAGCCAGCCTTCCTCAGCCGCACCAGAGATTCTCTATTCCTGAGCTACAACCCTGCCACCTCAAAGAGGACTTTGGCTCCATGTCTAACATACTACATAATACCAAAGAAATCAGATGCTTTTTCTTTCACTGTAAGAAGTACAGATTGTTGTCTGTGGTTCATGATCTTCTGAATATTTGAATATACTCAGGGCTTTTTTTTTAAGCCACAATTTGCTGGAACTTGGGTCTGACACCTCTCAGGTGTGTGCCATTGCCATGATAAGAGACCAAGGGAAGCATTCATAGTGAGCTCCGGCCCCTCTTTTTCTAGAGAAATAACACTGGATATACTGTGTCTTTTCATAAGTAAAGGCAGATGTGTTGGGTTCTTAGAAAACAATCCACAAAGTTTCTATGATGGCACCATACCTTGTTCAGGGCATTCACAAGCGTGTGCCAGCTTTGGCACTCTCCAGGGCTCTTCCTCAACTAGATGAGAAACAAAGGAGGGGTTTGCTTGTGGGCAACAGGGACAGAAAACCTGGTGTCCAAATCTGGATCTCATAATAGTCTTAAGATAGAATGTGGGTGGAGGCAGCAGACATTCAAATAAGGCCCTTTTACATGCTCTGCAGGTATCAGCTTGCACCAAGGCCTACTGGCAAGCAGCACGGCTGATGGTTCTTTCAGAGCACTTTATCCGTTATGCTGAAAAAAGTAATATTAAATGAGTTAGCAGCAGCATCTGCGTTTTCTCCATCTGGCTTTCCACAGAGTAGAGCAGACTGAATTGACCCCCATGTGGAAAACTTGCAGCCTGACATGCTTCCTGGCCAGGGTTTGGTCTCCACGCCAATTATTGTAGCAGCTCCTTTAGGCTAGGCTTGTTTCATGAAGCTTCATCTCTTTAAAAGGCCCTCGTTGCACAAACAAAGCAGCGCTCCTGTTCCCGGATCATTTTGAAACCTCTAAGAGTACATCTGAAATAATCCAGGAACACCAATTTGCTGCAGAGCTGAGAATTTGCATCTTGCTAATAAAACATTTACAGTGGGGGGGGGGACAAACAAACAAACAAACGGCTGGAGAAGGAGAGGTTTGGAGAGAGGAGGGGGAGAATATATCAGCCTGAGATAAGAAATCTGGGGCAGAAAAGGACACACACCAATTACTGCAGCTTGCACATGCATCTGCCAGCTGAAACCGGTTTCACTGGCAGTTGCCCAAGGACAAACGCCACAGGGCTGCTGACTCTCTGATGCCCTTTGGTGGTATGCCTGGGTAAACCAGACTTTAAAAAAAACTCCAAAAAGGGGGTTTGGCATGAAGGGAAGATAGAGCTGTGCTCTTTAATGCCAGCTTCAGATCCTTGTGTTCTCCAAGCATCAATTAAAAATGCCTCAGTCTTGTTCTGCTTGCTTGCCAGAGGACAGGGTGGAATTTGCTTTCTTTCCATAACTCCTCAGATTGCTTTTTACAAGAGCAAAAGTTAGCATTTGCCTTCAGCATGGCAGAGAGAGGGAGAGAAAGGCGGGGGACCCCTGTTTTCCCTCGTTCTTTCAGGCTATTTACCCCCCTCTCTGTTTCTCCTTACAGAGAAGTAAAGGTATTTGATGTGTTGGCTTGGAGAGGCACTGCAAAGGGCGGGAAGTGCGGTTAATTTGCAGTGTTTTTCTCAACAGCACCAGCTCTTTCCTGAGGAGTTTGCTCTAATAGCTGAGGCATGTCTGTGGGAATCACGCTGAAGCTGTGAACTAAAGTGTAGGTGTGGGGTGTGGGGGCCTCTTCCAACCTGCCCTCAAAAATCGTATCTCATTAACCGTGCATAACAGAGGAAGCTCTACACTGCCGTCATTTTAAATATTTTGGGCTACAGCTGCCCGAGGCAAATGTTTTTAGGCTATTTCATAAAGCTGTCAGGCCAACATGCCTGCTTTTGTTTGAAGGAGGAATGCAAAAATAATCTCTGGTGCATCTCTATTTTGCTAAAGGAGGGGGGGGAGCAGGGAGGCAAAAGAACATCATGCTTTTAAAAAAAAAGTTGCTTAAAAAGGTTGTCGGTATTTTGGTTCTGTTCATTAAACCATACATTTGTGGTATGCCAAGCTCAGTAAGCCTGGCCTCAAGAGTTTTACACACAAGTACGTGTGTGTGTTGTCTACAGTGGCACCTCAGTTACAGACACTTCAGGTTACAGATGCTTCAGGTTACAGACTCCGCTAACCCAGAAGTAGTACCTCAGATTAAAAACTTTGCTTCAGGATGAGAACAGAAATCACACAGTGGTGGTGTGGTGGCCGTGGGAGGCCCCATTAGCTAAAGTGGTACCTCAGGTTAAGAACAGTTTCAGGTTAAGAAAGGACCTCCGGAATGAATTAAGTTCTTAACCTGAGGTACCACTGTATATCTTTTTTCTCTCTTTTCTGCTTCACGCCATGACATCTGCATTCACTGTGTAAAAGGTGAGGAGGGACATAGGGTGGCCTGTTAATTTCCTCACTTTAGTATCATTTAGGAAAGAGAAAATGGTTTGCTAATAACAATGCACACAAGTATATTCCTCGAGTTTCTCCTGCTAAGCACAGGTCAGTTATTTCCACTGCTAGGCTCTTGTTACTAAGTGGTTACACTAGAACACAGTGGGCCAACGTGTAGCCGAAGGGCTGCATGTAGCTTTCAAGGTCTTTTGGGCGCCCCTCAGCAACATGTGACATACCCTCATGCCAGTTGTGTTCTAGTGTAACCACATGCCAGCTAGTTGGAGACATAAGATGAAGGAGCCTCAGGCTGCTTGGGAAGGACCTGAGGGAGGAGGAACCTTAGAGAGCTGTGGGAAGGAGGACTTTCAGTCCTCGCAACTGCCAGATGGGAAGAGTTACTGTACTCACTAGGCTTGAGTGGTTTTGTTTCTTTAAATAAACACCTTGTGAGTTCTTCCTGACCTGCTGATACCCGCCCTGACATGAACATACCTAATTTGATTTTTCTGGTAAAAAAACAAAACGTCAACAGTAACAGCTATCTTTCAATTCTCCAAATGCAATTCTCCAGCCCCAAATGCATGAAAATAAAATAAAAATACATTGCACTGGGCAAAATTGCATACAAATGTATGTATATTAGGAGGAATTTGCAGTAAAAATTCTGATGAATTTTCATGAGGACTCAGGTTAAAAAAACAAAACCTGACATGAAAATATGAAGACCTGAAATTACATTTGGAAAAATGAGAAAGCAAAATGGACATTTGCCTATTCCAGGCTACAAATTAACACTTATCACAAAGGTTTTCAGGGAGGTGGGTAAGAAAATAGATTTGATGGAAAAGAGCATGGAGGAAGGTTTAAAAGACCTAACAATGGTCATAGCCTCGGGGTTCTATTGTAAGGAGTGGGGCCTACCTACAACAAAATGTTGCTTTGTGGTGTTGTCTTGGTTTAGAATGCCAGCCAGCCAAGCTCACTCCCAGTCTACTCCATTACAATTCCTGTTATTTGTTTTCACCTCTCTGGCTGGCTCTGCGTACTCATTGGCCTGTTTAATTCTAACCCCCTTCCCAAAGGTGGTGTTTTAGTCAGTTAGTCAGTTTTTGGTACTTCTGCAAAACCCTGAGTCCACCCCAAAAAACCCTCCCTCTTCTGTATGGGTGGTGCCATTTTGGCTCCATGAATGGTCCACACTCAACGTAAGTGTGCTATTCATGTGTGGCAAGGCTAGGCAGCACAGGGTGCTCCAGCAAGCTATAGGCACCTCATTCCTGAGGGAAAGGATTGAACCTTACCTCTTGCTTAAGAGGGCAACTGGCATGTTAAGAGTTTGCAGGTTGCTTACCTTTTTTACAGTAACAGAGCCAGGATCACTCTTTCCTCTTCTGAGTTCTCACACCCTGCATCCCCAACTGGATTGTGCTGGCTCTTCCCCACGACTGGTTCCCAGCAAGGCTTAGGGCTACCCTGGGTTCCTGCTTGCTGTCCTTTTCTGTCTGATGGGTTACAAAGACAGCGGGCCCAGGGGCTTGCCTCAGGCTTTCCTTCTTAGGGGAAACAGCTCCTACCACTTTAATGATAGCTTTCTACCTTACAGCTCTTCTCTCTCCCACCCCACGCCCCACTTTGAAGTTGCACATCATGCACAGCCATTTAAATTAGCTGAAGGAAGAGCTGAAATGATTCAATATTTTAGGGCCTTGCAGACAATTCACGGGTCTGTTGGGCTTGTGGGCATTAGCACTGGTGCCCACCTCTGAATACCTATTAAGTATTATGTCTGCTATGAAGAGGGACCTTTACTACAGGGATTACTACAGGGACATGGAACCTCTCACCCTCTGGATGTTGTGGGATTAAACCTGCCATTGGCCATGCTGGCTGCCTCTGATTGGATATGGAGTTCAACAACATCTGGAGGACCACAGCTTCCCCACCCCTCTCATAATACATAAGTGCAGGTGGTGGCTGGATTTGGCCCTAGCCTTCACAGACTCTAGCTAAAAGTGCTCCCCAGAAAGAAGATCTATTGGAGCGCTTGGCATTATCTCAGCTTCTCTCTTTTCTTTCCTCCATCTCTCATTTTTCCACACTTTCCTTTAATGGTGGCACTTCTCATGCCAAAAATCAAGCGAGAGTATATCTAATCGACTTATTAAAAGTAAACCTAAAGCAGCACTCAATGTGGCACAGTTTCCCTAAAATGTTGGCAGCTGTTTTTCTTGGGGGGTGGGGGTGGATTTGAACTGAACCACACAAAATATTAGACGTGCACTTTGGAATGTTGGATGATAACATTGTTAATGTATATGTTAAAGGGAACGCAAGTTGATGTACATAACAACCAGCCATTGTGCACATTCACCCGACCTCATGGACATGCACATTTGTGATTTGCAATCATCATCTGAGGCCCTTCTTTCTGTGCCTCCTCCACAAGAGTTCCAGAGGGTAGCAACACAAGAACAGGCCTTTACTGCAATGGCCCCCCACTTGTGGAATGCTCATCCCAGGCAACAGGCAAAAACATTTCTCTTCAACCAGGCCTTTGGCTGATTAATACTCTACAGCCTTTTAAATGTGTTTGGAGGAGTGGGCATTTTTGTTTTATTTTTGTACTATCTCTGCTTATATTCTGAATTTTTATCTTGTGAACTTCCCTGAGATCTTCAGATGAAGGGTGGTATATGAATTTAATTTATATATAATTTGCTAGCCATTGCACATAATCCCTAACAGGTTGTTGGGAATGTGCATATATTGACTGCATTTTGTATATTCCCCAGGCAATCTGCACATTCTCCAGTCATTAGGCAGTCTCCAAGAAACATGCCCCCCCCCCACTTCTTGTTCAGAAATGTGCATTTGCACTCCCCAGACTGCTTCTGGCCCACAAAATATCCTTCCATTGATCAGCGAAGCAGCAGGAACATTCTAGTTTCTATACCACTCTACTCTAGACTTCAGTAAGAGCAATCATGAACACTGCATGTTTATAGAGGGGACCATAACAAGAACAGCCAGGTACACAAATACAGTAAGACAGCATCTCTGCAATTAAAACGGCTGGGAAAGCCATCAGTCCCTATTCCCAGCTGCTCAGCTACAGCCACAGTTCATACCTCATTTCCCAACCTGAGTGCATATGCAGCAAAGGGCAGCCATTAATCTCTTGGCAACATTTTCCACACAGAAAGTGACAGCTCTTGCTGGCACAAAGCCAAGGGAAGGCCTACATACAAATATGCTTTATTTACAACCCTTAAGCATAAATAGAGATCAGTCTCCTATCACCTCTTGCAAAAGCAACCTTGCACCTACTTCCAGACTGCATAAGACTAAAAGCATGCTACCACATTCAAAATCTATATAAAGCCACCAGCTGGAAACATGCATCAGTACATAGGAACATGCTAAATGATTTGGGTGGAGATTGTTAAGAAGGGAATGTTGGCAAACATCCTGCTGTATCTGTACATCTGCACTTCTGCTTCTGTACATCATTCCATATGTATCACTAACTAAGGACGTGGGAGAAATTAGATTCAGTTCACATTTGAAGATGAGTTTATCCAATTGGCACTTCCCAAAACAATATGTGGACAGCAACACACCTAGCTGAATCATGTTTAAAAATGCATATATTAGGGGGAAAGTGTGCATAAAGATGACTATAGTCACAAAATAAAATATTAAAATGCATTGTATTGGAGAAAATGGCTTGAAAAAATATGTCGTCAAAATGGAAAGATTTGTTTGAGCAGAAAATTGCACTAAAATCCATCAGTATACACACACACAAATTGCTAATTGCTGCAGGAATGTGGAAAACTGGGTTTAAGATGAGCAAAATAAGAAATGGAGAGAACCAAAATTGGATAGATCCTTCCATCTCTGCTCACTACTTTTCTGGATGCTTTCTATTCTCAGTGTGTTGCAGTGTTTCCCCAACACAACAGGAGGCAGAGTGAAACAGAGACAAGCGAGAAAACGGTCCCCATCTTCTTCCAACTGAGGTTGCTAACACCTAGGAAAGATGCCACCCCACATCCCTTTATGCTGCTTTTTAAGCGCTCGTGGCCCATGGATGCCTTGCTAGCCACTATCACATCCATGATAGCGAACATTCACCTTGTATACCAACATTCCTCTAGCATACAAGGACACCTATAAATATGAGTCTAATCAAGATTGCAGAAGTATGTTTATGTCACTAGGGTGGGAGGGAATCTAGTTTTTTCTCATTGCTTATCTAGGTTGCTGGCTACATACAGAGCTACTTGGAAAAAGCTTACATTATGTGATGGTCCATCTAATGCCCAATATATGTACAGTGGTACCTCCGGTTGTGTATGGGATCCATTCCGGAGCTCCAGTTGGATCCTGAGGAGTTTGCAACTGGAGGTGCCTCTTCTGCGCATGCAGCAAAACCTGGAAAAATACTTCCAGGTTTGCAGCATTCACATCCTGAAGGATACACAACCAGAGATGTACGTATCCAGAATCTATCCAGACTGTAGCATCCTTGCTTCACAAATTCCTTAGAGCTATGGAGAATCCTTGTTGCTGAACTCCAACTCCCATCATCCCCAGCAAGCTTGGCCAATGGCCTGGGGGTGATAGGACTTGTAGTCAACAATAATTGCCTGCCCACCCCTTGCCATAATAGGTCATGATCAGCCCCATTTTACAGACTAGAAGAGGGAGCTGGACCGTGATTTGCCCAAGACCGTGGCAGAGTCATGTGCACATTAACTACAATAGCTGCACCGCGTTCTCACAGCTGAATTTGCTTGGTGAGGCTCAGCCCCTCAAAGCTCTAGCAGAGCAGTGCTCTCGCACAACCCAGAGTGTGCAAATTAAAATGTGCTCCCACAGAAGAATCATTAACTTTGTGTCGTTAGGGACCTGAGGGAGATAGGGAAAGATTTTTGCTGGTGGCAAAGTTTCCAGCGTTAGCTAATGAATGTTTATAAAGTACTTTGCATATATAGTACCTTTTATCAGAGGATCTCCAAGTATTAGATTTATCTAGGAGGCCTCAGGCCTAGGCACACTCACACACAAGCTGCACACAGCTAAGGTGGTTCACACCGGGTTTTAAATTTTGATCACATCTTTGTATTATATGCAAAGGGCATTTCGTTGTAGTTGAGAGGCAAGCCGTACTAACAGGACAAAAAATAAAATGGAACAAAAGCATTTTGCCAAGGAAGTGAAAGGAAGAGGAAGCGAGTGATAAGTGGCTGTATCAGGTGTGCTGATAGCTGGAGCAGAGGGTCAGATAGCACAGGAATGCTGAAGCTCCTCTTCCCCCCAAAGCACTTTGCCAAAGAGGAGGAGAGCAACACACCTGATTTGTCCTTCAAATAGCCACACGCTGCAGACTCGGCTGCTGCCTTGCAGACTAGCAAGTCAGTCATTTCTTTCCCAATGACCCTTTGCAATGGCAGAGATGCAGTGCTCTCTGTTCTAGAGTCAATATGCTGCTACATTAAAGAACCATCAGCGGGAAATGCAGAAACAAGAAGATGGAAGGTATAAACACCCTGCAGGATTAATGCTGGAAGGTTCCAGCAAAACAGAATCACCGGCAGCTACAGAATTCAGTTTTAAAGGGCCATGCCTTACTGCCTCCAACTGTGAATGCAGAACACAGCCACCGTGGCTAGTAGCCATTGTTTTGGGGAATATGCTTCTGTGCTTCATTAACTTTGATATTACTGTAGCCTCAATTTAGGGCTAAGAAGTTGGTTAAAACAAATTGGTTATATAAATTTTAATATGCCAATAGTGTGTATTACTAGTATTCTATGTGCGACTTTTGAGGGCCAAACTAGATTTTTGTTTTATTGTTTAAATACCTTCATCCTTAAAAAGAAAGAAAAACAGAATCCTAAGGCAGCTTTCAGCCTGTTAAACTAAATTAAAATGCATCCCTTATCTCGGTTGTTATTAGTGAAGAAGCCACCACGTTCCTTTATGAAAATCCCCCATAAAACAGTAGTTTGACCACAAGCTGTGCAGAAATGTAGTAAGACACAAAACACTTAGCATTTCCTCATGGCATATCATACACAAAATGGTAAAAATATCAATAAATGCAACTGCATGTGGGACAGCAGCGAGGATGATCAGTTTGGATGTGGGAAACCCAGGTTCCGTTCAGACCCCAGAGAACCTAAGCTAAGCTACTTTACAAGACAGAAAGTGGCTGAGAAACTAAGAGGCAGCTCAGAGTTCCTGGAGGATGGGCAGAATTACAAGTTAAGAAAAATAAAGCTCCCAGAATGAGGTCTAGCTTGGCATGCTTACATTCTGGAAGCTGCCTCTGGGTGCTCTTTGCCTTTGTGCTTCTCATTCAGGTAATAAGCAGTCTTTATACAAATGCTTGTCCCCTTCCAGGCCATCAACACCTCGGCTGTACCTTACCTGTGACAGAGGAAGAGAGTGGTTGGCACACGAGTGAAACTTCTGCTGGTCCCCTTCCTTTACAGCATCCAGAATCTTGGAGGAAGCAGATGCTGAAGTCTTGTGTCATAGGCTGCTACAATAAACCTGGCTGGGAATGAGCTACCACCAGGGCCGTCTTAAGCATATCCCGTGCCGTGGTGCAAAGATCTCTCTGGTGCCCCCCCCCTTCCCAGAGTTGACCATTTTTTAGGGCTGGAGGAGGCAGGCAGCGGCTGGAGGGCAGCTCCTCTGGCAGGGAAGAGGCAGAGGCTGGACGCAGCGCCTCCTGGCTCAACCAGCTGCTGTAGGAAGCACACCGAGCGAGTGGCCTGCGCTGAGCGAGTGAGCGAGGGCACGTGTGCCGCTCTCGCCAAGCATCGGCTCAATTTTTTTCCCTTTTAACCTTCTGGCACCCTGCAGAATTCGGCACCTGCAGGCTAAAAGGGAAAAAACCGAACCAACGCTCGCTCAGCGCGCTCATCCGGTGTTCCCCGGACTCTCACCTGGCGCCCTCCTGAACTTGGCGCCCTGGCGCCTCGCACCACTAGCCTCAATGGGTAAGACGGGCCTGGCTACTACACTATTAGCCTTGCCACTGTCAAAGCCCAGCTGCTGGAGATTTCTGAGGCAATGGCAAGTAAGGAATACTTTGCATAAAGACTAGAGCCTAGCATTGCTTGGAAGACACTCCATTTTGGAGAGGCATGGTGCACCCCACATTGCAGTCTGTATTTTTGAGCTTATTCTGCACTCCTCAATCCCAAGCTTCTTCTTCAAAGGTCACCTCAATGACTACAACAGATCTCAGTAGCTTTAACTGTTTCCCCACGTGAGTTCCCCAGATTAACCCCCTTTGTGCATTTTTCCAGCTAAGATACTACCTCTGCTGTCTTCATCTCCTACTAGTGGGTAGGCTTGCCTTGCTTGTAAGGGGATTTTCAAACCTCTTTCTTGAGTTAACCAGGGTTGGGGACCAGTCCTCAACTAGGAACACCAGGTTTTTACTGTAGTTTCAGTAGCATCAGAAGTATTTAAATGTTCCACTCAAAGAGCTTTCCACAAGTCTGAGGAGGAGAGGAAAAAAACAATATTTGACTTGGAATTTAAAGCAACCATTTCCAAGTTTGGTAGCAATATGCCACTTCTTCCTAAGGGATAGGTTTATAGAGTCCCCAAGGGCTTCACATAAAAAAACCCAAAAACTGCAGCAATAGTTGTTTTCGGATATCCATCATTGGGTATCCTCAGGCAATGAAAACACCAAGATGTTTTGCAGAAGAAGAAAGGTCACAGGAATCAGAAAACAAGTCCCTTTAAATAGGATTTTATGCATTCAGAGCTATTCCTGCACAAACCTAGTACCATATTTAGGACAAAGGTTGCAAGCCTACACATATAATTTGCTCATTCATTCATACCTTGCCTTTCCCACCTGTAAAGAAGGGCTCAAAGTGGTTCACAGAAAACATAGATTTAATGAGCAACCTATTTTTTAAAAATACAAAAGCAGGTGAGAGAAATAGAAACATACTAGGGAACACATCCTATTGAGCACTGGGATTTTCTGAGTAAACAGGCATAGGATTTTGCTGCAACTGTTAAACTTGGGCATGAACAAATTAAGCTGACACCACAAAATGGTTGATTCAAAGGGCCAAGTGTAGGATCTTCCAAGTTCATCCAGCTGCTCTCCCATTAAAGAAGCAAATCTCAGCTGCTGGACTATCCAATCGTAGAAGCAAGCAAGCTCATTTTCTCATCTAACAGTTCCCTTTTCAAAACTTGCTTTATATCTACACCTAATGGATTTGTAGAAGCTCCTAACATTAAGAAACACTAGCTGACCACAGGACCAACCCTCTGGCTATAGCAAGGAACCCATAACAATGTCAGCTAATAAAGAGATTTTGGGAATCTTTGTAGTCATCCTATTCAGACCCAAGCAAATCAAGTCCCAGGACCTCCAAATGAAAGTTACTGTTGTTATTGGAGGTAAGTTTAGCTGCTTAAATTGCAGCATCAAGGAGTAAACTAGTTATCCCTATCTGAACAACCTGTCAGTCCACAATTTAAAAGGTTTGATAATTAACAAAATTACCACCAGGAAAGGACTTGGACCAAGCCCAAACATAATCAGTGGAAACAACTGGTGTTTTGAGATACACCTCTGACCCAACATGATTGGTTTCCTCCAATATCTGGTAGTTACGCTACATTAAAATCAGAGTCACAGAGGCTTTTTGCACTGGCGGTACCAGTGTTGTGGAATGTCCTCCTTTCAGAAATACAGGCGGCCTTATTGGTAGGGGCATTTTTCTGAATCTTGAAGACAGACCTGTTTTGATAAACATTCCCCTGAACTTGAACATTATGATCTTGTTTTAACCCCTATACTTTTAGCAGGTTTCTTTCACTGTATATTGCGGGTGCTTTTAATGCTTTGATGGAACTGTATCCATATGTAATTTAAATACGGTCCCATCAAAACGTTAAGAACATCCACAAGAAGAATTTAAACAACTAGATCAGAATGTTCACATTCAGGGGAATGACATCCCTAGGAGTACAGAGTTGGGAGGTCAAGAAGAATTTGGAGGATCGCTGATTCCCCGTCCCTGACATAATGGATTACCTACTCACAAAGAACAACTGGAAGGTTAGAAGGGCCAACAGTGCAGAGCTGCAGCAAACAGCCTTTGTCAATGGGTACCTTCAGGGCTCACAGGGCACAATTTCACACAGCACACTTGCCCACCTCTATTGCAATGTTTGCGGATTACTGGCTTGGCTTACGATGTGATAAGGTGACAGAAGACATGCTTAATTCCTCCTTTCTCTTGGGCTTCCATGGGAGGAAGGCTATGATATACACCGGTTCTCATTAATAATGACAAATCAAACTAGATGTGTGGGGCAGTCATATAAGTTCACAAATGGCAACACTCATCTACCCTTATCTTACGGTGTTCTGCTGCTTTCAAGCCATTTTTCTGCAGCTCAGTTCCAATACCAAAGGTGAGCTAGGTAAAGAGATAATTGCATAAAGCCCTTACAGGCCTAGTTTGAGGGTACATGGTGCAGTTACCTTGCAGAAGCTAAGCAGGTCTGAGTCTGGTCAGGGCCTGGATGAGAGACTGCCTGGGGGAGAGGGAGTTCCTTGATGAGAGGCAGGATATAAATGTAATTAAATGGGATGGGGGAGAGGGAAGAAAGGCCGGTTTCACTTCTCACACATGCACTTGAGGAAAAAGACCCCAACTCCCACCTTACATGTGAACAGTGCAGACAAAAATGCTTAACACAAGCTATATGCAAATATTGAGCTATATTCTTGAAGTATTCTCTGCTATTGTGGACATTCTGCTTTGATGTGCTGAAGCTAGCTCTTCATGACAACAGTGCTGGATGCAATAATGCCATCTCTGATGTTTGATGGAGTAAATACTCGTTAACATTTTTAATAAAATAGTTATTTTAATGCAGTATTTAAAATAATTTTAAACATCTGTCAGTAAGACTGAATACACAACCAGGGAAATGCTGTACTTTACATAAATAGTAAAGCTATGCATTTTATTATACAATTACCTTTCTTCTTCTGTCTGCCTTATCCCACCAGTATCTTGCTGACATTTCACACACACAAATAATTCACTCTGTAGGTTTAACTAACTTAGTTCAGTTTTTCTAACAGAGAAACTAACTAGATTAGAGCCTCTCAACATTCTGCAGTAGTCCTGGTGTCTTAAGTTATACGGTTTCCCCAATTTGTAAGGTGGCATACCCAAAAGCTTTGAAAGCCTTTAAAAATAAAGACTTTAATGGTAAAGACATTCAGCTGCTATCTCTTACCCATCCCAGTATACACCCAATGTTATACATTATGTGCACAGGGTAGTGCAGAATTTGTAGAAAAGTGCAAAAGGTGTCTTCATATGGCTCTCCACAACCAACTTCTTCTGGAGTGATTCACTGCAGGCAAACAAGCAGGCTCTCTTTAAAGTCCACCAGAACTATCACTTCAGCTCCTTGCAGAGTTTTGTGCTCTCCCACAAAATGCCACAGCAGAATTTTTCTATTAATCGGATTTCGGAATCGCATCCAAACTTCCAGTTTAAGATCAAATCCCTGATAATTATATGTCTGCTCATTGATTCCCATAATGTAGGAAGCAGGAGATCAAATAGTTATATTCTATACTTTACATAAAGCAGTGCAAGAGCCTCCAAGATAGTTCCCTGCTTTAAAGTCTGCACAGATGCAAAACCGAACGCATCCAAAGTAATTGTTATGCTGGAAATGGAATGGAAAGGGCAATCGGCCTGTGTTAAGTGTTCCACCGGATTTGCCTTTCAGATTTCGGCAACTACATTTCCAAAAGCTGCTCGCCCGAACTCTTACAGTTCCAGCTTGCTTCATCCGTCCAGTAGTACTGGCAGCACAAGCCATGCCACTGGGAAGTCCCCCTTTCTTTGGAGGCAATAGATTGCAGATCTCACTTTGGCACTTCTTTGGCTTGCTCCCAAGTGGTTTCTCTTCCAGCTAGCTATAGCGAACTCTAAAAACTAGGACAGCTAGCGAGGTTGAATCCTGTAGGCAACACACTAGCAAGCTGCTTGCTTGCTGGTTTGTGATTAAATACATTCGTCATACCACCCTTCCCCAACTGCAGCATTACAAGGCACAATATTCATGGGATAATATTGCAGATTGAAATACTGATGCAAGTGTCGCTTTTACTGAACTTTGCAGGCTCCTGAAGCCTTCTGTCTCCAGTGCATTCAGGCAGCATACATGTTTCTAGTAACCACCCAGTAGACTGTTCTAGGTGGTTCCCTTCGTTTAAGAAAAAAGAAAAAGGAAACAGGTGATCACTGTAAACCAAGGTTTCAAGATAGTGCAAACAGGTGTTCTTTGGCAACAAATGCTGGCAAGCCAAAACGCAAACTGCCTAGCCGTTACTTCAGAAGAGCTCGGTACAAGGCTAGAGAGTGCTTCAGCTCTTTTTCTTGTTCCATACAGAATATCAAGTCCCTGAGGCAGATGCGTGTTATTCGTGGATGAAGATTTGGTTTCGCAAGGCCGGGTGATCTGTTTAAGCCCTAGAACAGGAGAAAGGAGAGAAAAGGTGAGTAGTCATTAAAAATAAATAAAACTCACTGTACAACGTGCAACTCCAATAGGATCTTATACTGCATGAGCTTCACCCCTCATTATTTGCCCTAACTTTAGAGGTCTCCCATGCAAGCGATTGCTTGATGGGGCACAGCTGTCTTTGAAGGAAACACATGCAATTCAGTATGCTGAGACACGTTTCTCAAAGAATTGTGTTCAGAGTCTTCAGGAAAAAATAGGATAAAGCTCTTAAATGGCCTCGTCCCAAATATCCGAAAGGAGACCTCAAAAAATTCCACCCCAGCCTTAAGATAATAATAATAATAATAATAATAATAATAATAATAATAATAATAAATTTTATTTGTATGCCGCCCTCCCCAGCTGAAGCCAGGCTCAGAGCAGCTAACAACAGTAAAACGATAAAACATTCTAAAATCATTTCATTATAAAATTAATTCCAAACAAATTAATGGGAATCATTGGGTTAGAAGTTCTGTAAGGATTGCCAAAGGAGGGAGTCAGGCTGTGCCCTGGCCAAAGGCCTGGTGGAACAGCTCTGTCTTGCAGGCCCTGCGGAAAGATGTCAAGTTCCGCAGGGCCCTGGTCTCTTGTGACAAAGCGTTCCACCAGATCGGAGCTACAGCCGAAAAAGACCTGGCTCTGGTTGAGCCCAGGCTAACCTCTCTGTGGCCTGGGACCTTCAAGATGTTTTTGTTTGAAGACCGTAAGTTCCTCTATTGGATCTATTGGAGAGGTCCCATTATCAATACCCAGATGTTTAAGGTGTGACGGACCATGTGCTGCTCCTCCATTGGTAGCATATGGAACTTTCCTAGGGGTCATGGGGTAGCCAGAGCCTCTTTCATTTTTAGGAGAACAGCAAACACCTTCTTAGGCTTCATGTCAAGCTATCTCACACTGCTTTTAAAACTGACCATATAACCTTAGTATATGGTTTCATTATTGCTGGAAGCCACCCAGAGTGTCTGGGACAACCCTGTCAGATGGGCAGCATATAAAATATTGTTATTATTAACATTAGCTGCTTTAAGTGGGACAGAAATATTTTTTTATTTAATCCAAACCACCTTAAGGATATAGAACAAAATAATTTTAGACTTGTTTAGAAAGTAGGGAAACAATACAAGCCAACACATTTAAACGCTTGGCAATTGGCATGAAGTATACCCATAGGAAGTGCTACTGCTACTACTCTGACATCAGCAAACAGACTTAAGTTGATACCTGCTTTCTCTCCCAAAAGAAAGACTATTTATCCCACTAACATGATAAAAGACAACACCAGCTGAAAACTGAAATAAGAATGCCATCGTTTTGAAGCTTTCCATTTGTTCAGTGGCTTGGAACAAAATAGGCATGGGAGAAATATCGTAGCCATGTACAGGGAGAGAGAGAGGTCCCTCTTGTCTTGGTAAGACACAAAAGGGTCACAGTTCAAAGTAAGACAACCCCTTACGGGGAGGGGAAGCGGAGGGGGGGCTAGCTTTGTAGCACAGCTGCCACTACAGGGTTGAAGAGGAGGTCACTCCAACAGGATGCTGCAGAAAGCTCAAGGCATTATTACAAATGAAACAAGCCTCAGGGGATACCTCAGCAATCCAATAGCCATGTCCTTCAGAAGTCAAATAACTTTAGGGAGGGGAAAGTATTTACTTTCTAAACAGAGACCAGCTTAGAGAGCTTAAAACTGAGCATTCACACACAAACCTGTTCATTCTCATGTAGCCCTTTGAAAAACAAAGTGTAAAGGACAAAAACCTCAAAATTCCCCATGAGCAATCTCCATATCTGGATCCATCTCTCCACCCTTGAGAACAGTCATAGCTTCAGCCCGTGTAAGGTTTACTCAGATGTTCGAGTTCAGTGGGGCTTCCTTGTGGGTTAGTGTGCAATGCAAGGATGGGGAATCTTTTCAACCTGAGGGCAAGCATGAGGGGGTTGTTTTCGATTTTCTTAAACCAGTACGACGTATGTGGATTATGGGTTTCGCCATATTCACAAAAGAGCACACATATTTGTGTATGCTTATAATCATATGCAAATCTACATCCTCCCTTGCGTGGGGTGAAGGTGACAAACATAAATTAGAAGCCAAGTGCAAGCAAGCAATGTTTCTGACAAAACAGTAATAATTGCATTTCCATACTAGAAAGGACTTCACCTGCTCAATTTCTGCCTGCCACACAGCGGTTCAAAGCCCAAGAGCCCTGATCTCCCCCGATGCCAACCCTAAACCATGCAAACAATTCTCTTGGTTTTCTCTGTAGATTAAGATAATGGAGAAAGACTGCCTGCCCTAGTTCTTCGCAGTTACTCAATACACGGCATAATTTCTGAAGCATATGTTACACCCTTTGCTCTGAAACCTCTTCCACTGCTTCCATCTTTGAAGGTGCTGGCTGCAATTACTTAGGGATTAAAATAAGTCACTCTGTTGTAAATCTGAGGAGAGTGTCTGAACATGTACATACATGCCGTAAACCAGTCCCAGCATAATTTAACTTGACTCTCCCTGTCATCTCAAGTTTTTACTGACCATATAACCCTTGGTTATTATATCTGTCCTGCTTTTTGTGTTGCCTTCATTTTAACCTCTCTTTCACAGGCCCAATAAGTAGACTACTCATACCACTGGAGACAAAGTTGCCCAGTAATTTACATATCTTCCCCATGTATTCTCTTCTGTTCAAAGTACAGTGGTACCTCGAGTTAAGAACTTAATTCATTCCGGAGGTCCGTTCTTAACCTGAAACTGTTCTTAACCTGAAGACCACTTTAGCTAATGGGGCCTCCTGCTGTGACCGCACCACTGCTGCACGATTTCTGTTCTCATCCTGAAGCAAAGTTCTTAACCCGAGATAATATTTCTGGGTTAGTGGTGTCTGTAACCTGAAACTTATGTAACCTGAAGCGTATGTAACCCGAGGTACCACTGTACTGAATTTGTAGCATTCACGTGTTGTCTCACAAAGCACAAATATAAGCAGCGTCTTTTTTGTGATGAAACAGTACCATCACCTCTTTTTTTACTGGCCATGCGTGTCGGTGAAGGTTAAGTGAAGTTTTCCTCCAACATCTATTTAACGAAGCAACACTTGAGTCTCTCTCAGGGAACTTTCCCAAGGCAACAGATTTGAGCTTCTCCCACACTGGGTGTGGAGTTGTTTAAACTTTGTCAGGATGAGCCCGTCATTTTTATGATTATTTTGTATTGTCTTTCTTTTATATTATGTTTTATTGTACTTCTAAATGTTGATGCATACACCCCCAATATTTTATATGAGGGGCAGTCTAGAAATATTTTTATGAAATAGATAAATATGATAACTTAATCAAATGCACACAATAGCCCATATAGCTTTTAGCTTACATGTAGAATTTGGAAACAGATGTGCAAACTGAACTCTAAATGGAAGATTGGCATAAAATCTGGGAGACTTATCCAAGCCTTTCATTATGTGCCAAAATAAAAGAACTGTCATGCAAAATCCTATCTAGGGCTCCCCCCCCCCCAATAATATACAAAACCAGATTGGTCTCTGGTTTAAGCTGGTATGCGTGTTATGTTTTTTAGATGCTTTAATTGCTTTAAAATGTTTTTAGATTGTTTAAAGTATGTTTTCATTTCACTTTAAATTGTATTGTTTAACATTTTGATGTTTGTTCCTCTGGCCTCCCTTGGGCAGCAGGGCAGGATACAAATTTAATAAATAAAAGTGTACTTTTCCACATTGTGAGAATGTGAAGCTGTAGCAAGGTTTTCATTTTTCCTGCTGCTGTATATGAAAGCTGATGAGTCGTATCACAGACACCATCCTCCCTTGAATCCAGCCTACAATTTGCTGCATTCTTTTAATAGTTAGCATGACAAATACAAAGTTAACAGACATTAGCAATAATGTTACATGGTTGATGGACTAAGCTAATCATCACTGGTCCAAGAAATACTCAAGGGGCAAAAATACAATTATATAGTATCCATTCTCAAGAGACGATCAGAAGAATGAGCATTAAATTTAAAGGTTCTGCAATTTGTTCCAAAAGCATTTATATAATGTTTTCTTATGCATGTACAATACATACATGTAATGAAGTCACGCCAGGTAAGAGATCCACCCTTGTTTCTCATTTACTGTTGGCGGATAAGCTTGAGTTAGCCAAACGGTGGAATTTCTTTCACTCTCCCCATCAAGTCAATTGCAGAATATTCTCATGAGAAATCTACGCAGCAAGCTTTGGCCAAATTAAACAATACAAAAAAAGCTCAACAGCTTTTGTGTCTGGATTTTTAACTTTTTGAAATATGACAACCTTATGCTGTGCTGCATTTTGTTTTTTGAAAAAGTTTTAAACCTACACTGGCTTTTTAAAAATATAAAATAAAACCAGTAGAAATCACATGTAAGACAACTCCCTTTAAGGTTTTTATTAGCCAATGCATGGTTAGGATTTCACAATGAAACCAGAATTCTGAAAATGAAATGAACTTCAGTTGCCAAGAGATTGTAAAGTGGAAAACATGCTTCAAACCAGAGAATTCTGCTTTTTTTTCCTTCTTCTTCTACAGGTCAAGTGCCCACAGCACCACTGTGAGATGCTCCATCAATGTGCCATATTGAACACTTTGAAAGAACTTCAGTTGAACTTCTATTTCTTACTGGGATGAAAAAGTCTCCAAGACAGCTCTCTGACAGTAAAATAAGTAAATTAAAATACTATACAGCACTTTTGATTTTTAAAAAGGAGAATGAGAACTCTTGGGACACCTCATGGCATGACAGACATGTTTTCACTTGAACAATTTAGGAATAAATGTGTATGCTTATGATCCAATTATCTTCACTCATGCTGGAACTTCACTAAACTGTCAAAGATCTGCAAGAGACTAGGTATTAATATTCTGTTGTGTAGCTTTCCTCCCCCAACTTACATTGTGACATTTCTACAAGTCCTTTCAAATGTAACCAACAGAGTGTTTTACATATTGAGACAAATTACTGGAAATGTAGTGTCAGTTTACTCATGATTATGCCCAAGATTCATGCTTACATGTCACTATCTGTGGCTGCATCAGATCCTTAATCTGTACCTGGAGGTAACAAATACTGTACAAAATGTGTCATGTTAACTTAATAGATGATTATTAAACTGAAATATTCTGGCTCTTTGCCACATCATTTTAGGCAATATATCATCAACTAAATTATAAAACTCTTGACCCTTCACATGTCATCAACGTTTGTGTTATCAATATGTTTAGCCCAGAGCTACAATACAATTAGTCATTTAAATTGCAGATATCTTTCACACAAGAAAATAATTAAGTTCATCTCTGTACAGGAATGGCATTCTATGGGCCTGTGAGCTGCACTGCTTAAACCTATAAATGGCAGCCTAGAATATTTTAGCCAATTTACAGGCAAACATCTGACGTCGTGAGTGTGGCCCAAACTGACAACCTTCTACGAAATTCAGAGATAAAACTGAAACTCCACCATCCACTGACAGATGTGACATACAACACATTTGTTGCTTCCTAGTCTCTTCCAATGAGACCGTGTCTCAGTTACAGAGAGTCCCAAGATGCACAAAGCACTTACAATTGAGGGGGCTCAGTCAGAATGCAAGTCAAGGCAGCTGACAAGCTTCTGAACCAGGAGTAAGGAATCTGCAATCCTCCAGAAGCTGTTGGACTACAATTCCTATCAGCCCAGCCAGCATGCCCTACGGTCAAGGATGATGGAGCAGCAGTAGGTTCCACAGCCCTGCCCTAGAATATACATTTGTCTGCACAATTAGCTGAAAGTCAGTCAATTTGTGCATTATTCCACAACCACGAGAGTCAGCACTCAAGGGGGCTTGAACTGTTACCAAGACACAAGTTTCTTTCTAACTACCCTGTGCCTGTGTTAAGGAGTACAGAACATTAGCTCCACAATCATGGCAACAACCTGGTTGTCCCCATAGTTTTTGCCAAGGCACCAGTAGTGTCAGGTATGGTGCACACACTGGTACCGAAGAGATAGCTATCAACCCTATTTCACATAGATATGAACAACTAGGCACAGTGCTGCAAATGTGATTTTTGAAGAATCAAATCAAAAGGTAAATCTTGCATCAAACCTCTAATCTTCAGGAGAAGAGTGTCCAGGCTTATGCAGTCAATATGGCAGCATCAAGACAGAACAGGGTGCTCATAGGAACCCTGGGATTGGAACGTCACCACCAACTAATGTTCTATATGTGGCAATGAATGGGAAGACTTCCTTGGACAAAGTTTAATTGCTTTCACAGGAAAGTGCCAAAAAGAAGTCTGGAAAAAGTGACCTGGCCCTCAGGTAATAATGGCAGTCTTCCCAGGAGATGTCTACCCAAAACACTTGGCACGTTGGGAAGGGCATGAGCCACATAAACTAGTTCACCCCCCCCCCCAAAAAAAAGATGCTTTAGCTATCCATATAACTGTATATATATGAATTAAATGCATGCTTCTGGTGCATTACCACTAGTTTTATTTAATACTTCTAGAAAGATAAATAACTGGAAACGGTCAGATGTGTGTCAAACTGCTTAAGCTCTTTGACATTTAACAGCTTTAGAAAATAAGTATCTTTGCACTCGATGGATATAGTTCTACATATTTAAATTAGACATGTTTTCTCAAAATATGCTTTTGGTGATTCCTAGTGTGTACAGGCCCCCAAGCCATATTCTTCCATTTCAAGGCCATCCTTTCATCTCTGAACAGAACACTGTTTACTCATCAGGATGTTTTGCTTTCCTTGTTATGCGTATACTGCAAGCATTCTGCTTCTATAAAAAAAAAGATTTCTCAGAGATTATTTGATTTAAAAACTACTTTATAGTCATAACTCTTCAGATCCATTTACAATACACCTCACCATTTCTAAACCCCAGCAAAGAACCAGGACACTTCAACACTGGTTGGAACAAACTGCTTAGCGGCTGGACCCTTTAGCACTCTAATATCCGACAAACAAAAAAAGAATTTGCACAGGAAGTCCCAGCATCTATGTAAAAGATTAAAGCTCCCAGTGATTTGTGTACTGTAAATAAGGTTACAACACATGCCACTCTTCCTCTCATGGTTAGAAATCTAAGCCTCTGCAGCATGGGCTGGCAAATATTGGTGGCAATATTCTCCCACTCCCATATCTAGTGATATTAAAGTTATGGCCTGTCTCAAATTACTTGGCAAAATTATATTCAAGAAAGCAGGCCCCATCACTCTCAAATATTCACCTTGGGTCATGTTACTTTTTTTGTAGGTAAATACCAAAATATATTCTTCATACACCTAAAACTGTTAAGTCTTAACGCAGCATTGTGAGCTGCAGTTGGTTGTCTCTCCCTGTTGAAAGTCCACTCTGGCCAACCTGGATTAATTTCTGTAGTGCAGGGATAGGGGTCCTGCATGCCTCCAGATGTTGTTGGACTCCAGCTCCCATAGGTCCTTTCCAATGTGCCCAAAGGCCAGGATGGTGGGAGTTGGAGTCCATCAACATCTACAGGTCCCCCACCTCTGCTATGTTTGGAGCATCACTCATAGGTGCTTAGAAACCAAATGTGACTTGCTGCATATTTTATAGACACCCTTATAAAGATGCAAAGTGTAGGCATAGCATGCCTTAATGAGTGCTTCCCTTTATGTTGCACTAAATGTTGGATGCTATTGTTCTGATGTATAACTCTATTGCCACTGGCATTTTCATCTAGTGTTATGTAGGGTTACAGCACAAGTGTTTAATAAGGTAGGAACAGCATCAGTGACAGCAAGAATATGTCTAAGGGGCAGCCATTATATTATCCTCTAGAATTATAGAAAAGTAAAAGCTAAGAATAATTACTACCTTGCTCTGCTGTAGCCTTCACCTACTTAATAGTAAACACCATGATTTACCTAATGAAAGCCGAATGGTTAAGGGAGGGACCTGGGAAAGTTGTTATACCAAGCTCATGATTTTAAATCTTTTAGCAGTAATTAAGGTAGATAAAAGCTCATTCTACAGGCTGCAAGAAGATAGCCACTAATTTATTAAAATTTCAAGGCACACACCCAAGCTCAAAGGCAAGATAATATCCCTGTTGGTGGACTGATTCACTTTTGTTGGCTAGTCAAAATTTTATTCCACCATACTTGCCCTGAGAAGCAAAGTATCATACCAGAGCTCACTTGTCCCCTGAACATCCTTAAAATTCTGGGCAACATTGTTAGGGAACAGCCATTGGTTTTAAACATCCCGCGTGGGTGTCCTCCATTCGCAGGCGATAGGTGCTCCAGTCCAACCTCATCGGGAGTACGCCATGTTAGCAAAGGCAAATAGGTATTTCAATTTAACTTTCTTTGAAATAGCTGGCTAGTTTTATAATGTGGGGGGGGGGATGTATTCAGATGATCATTCTTGCTTTTTTTAAATATCCGTTTTATATCAAGACTTAACAGCAACCAAAATAGTTAGGCAGAAGAAGAGTTCTCAACTGACGGAAACCCAGGAACTTTCCATTCACCATCATGCAGAAGCAGGTGGGATAACAAGAGCAAATGGATTTTCTTTCATTATTCGGGAACTTATATATATATATATATATATATAGAGAGAGAGAGAGAGAGAGAGAGAGAGAGATGAGATTCAGGATGAGAGTTCTGAAATGCTGTGAGACATCCAAGATAGGTGGGAAAAGACTTGAGGCTTGCCTTAGATATCATCCAAATGATGCCCATGACATTTGCACAACCACAGCCAACGGAAAAGACACTAGCCACCCTTGTCCTCATGCTACGTTTTACTACAGGAGTAGTAAAACACCATTCCTTTTCAGAACACAACTCATAATTATGCAGAACTTCTCTGGATGCCAAGAGGCTGCTTCATTGCCGATAAAACTGATAAATATCAAGTCGCGTGAAATTCCAACAATATACAAAACAGAAACACAGTTCAGCTGGAAGATATTAATCCAAGAAGGGTTACTGCACGTACCTCCAGTCCGGATGAATCCAGTGGCCTCTTTTTTCTTGGCCCAATGGCTGCCAGAGCTGTATGGTTAGCCTCCATTTGCTGCATTTGTGCAAGTTCTAATTGCTGCAACTAATTTAGGAAGAAAAGAGGAAGTTATGAGTAGGTTGGTCTGCAGTACCCTGAAAGTCACCGCTCAACTTGAGTCAGTTAGTCTTAGCCTTGGCCAGTCTTCTACAATTAGAAATTCATGAACCGAGCGTGTTTTTGTTTGCTTGTTCTCCCATTTGTATAGCAATAAAAAGGTTCAACAAGAAGCATATTTAGGGACATCATTCTATAGGTCAGTATACATTTGTTTAGAAAAAAATCCATACTTCATTGGGACATTTGCCATTTAAGAAAGTATGTAATAATCTCTTTAAAATTAACCATCCCATTCTCCATTTCCTTTATTAAAAATGCAATTTATTCTGAAAGAATCTATAATACTATTTTAGCTTCTGTTTCCTCCGTCTTGCAGGAAGCAGTTTTGATTTATGAATATTTACCTAAACCTCATTCTGGCTGCTATTTGTAATAGGCTGAGATGGCTAGAGCATTGCAGGTTGGTACTCTGTAGCCACCGCATACATCTCTTAGCACCAAGTCACAAATACATACATGCAAGATACTTGAGAACTCTGCACTGTGACAAGATCCAAATATATGAATCACTTCTACTGAGAAGTATTGCACAGGAGGTATCAAGTTCCAACCTGTTAAATCTGCCATGGCCAATTCACAAAAATAAGTTTACTGCATGTTGCAGACAGACAGTTGTGCTATGTGAACCAGCCCCCATATGCCTTTACACCCCAAACAACTGCCTCGAGGGATTAATTCATCTATAGCAGCTTACAGCAGGGATAGCTACATGCACTCCCGATGTTGTTGCAACTGCCATCAGCCCTGGCCAACATGGCCAATTGCCAGCGAGTATGGGAGCTGGGAATCCAAAACATCTGGAGAACCACAGGATAGATATGTTACTTATCCCTTAACCAGATGAAGCAATGTCCCACCAAGTCTCAAGACTAGTACTCTATAGACTTCTCAACACTACTATATATTTGCTCAGAAGGGACAAGTCTTGAGATCAGAAGCCAGCCAGAAAGCATTTCAAGCCCATTTTCCCTTCTTCGATTTTTCCATCTGCTACAAGTACAAAGATTTTTTAAAAAACCTGTGTAAAGATCAAATTGCTATGAAAACGTTGCAGAAATTGTAAAATGGTCTTTGTTGCTGCTGGCCTTTTTAATAATAATATATAGGTTTTTTAAAAGTCTGGTCTTGAAGCAGTCAGGAGTTTCTAGGTGACACAATAACCATTTTAGTTAATCTGACCTGAAGCACAAATAAAGTGGAGGCACATTTTTTTTAAGCCCTTCCCAATGGTGAAATGGCATTTGCAGCATAGCTGTAATCACATGAAGCAATTTTTAAGAAGGGGAAACTGCTCTGTTCTCCTGTTCAGTTTTAAGAAAAGATTTCCTTACCATCTCACAGAAATTGGATTTTTCCACTTTCATAAAACTTGCAGGCACACACACACACACACACACCCCACCACTACCACCACCACATTTCAGTACAAGTAGGAAGGGCAAGTATTTTAGTTTAGGAAGAAGTACATTGACTTGTTGCTTTTGACGGTGCAGGCTTAAACTCTACAGATGCTAGACAGTTGATGGTCACTTGAACTATTGTTTTATTTTGCCCATGCACCAGGGCATTCTGAATACTTAATGTGCTTTAATAATCAGAAAACATTATCTACTTCACTATGGTACAGAGAAAGCATTATCCACCTGATAGGTACAGAAATAATATATTCCAGAGGGCAGTGAAGGCCCCAAACAGCCTTCAAGTGCCATTTTACATTCAAGGGAAGCTTGTTTGAAACCTTTTGCCCTCATAGGCTCAAAATTTAGCCAGCAGAATTTCTCTCCATGTTGCCCTTCCAACAGGAGATGCAAATGCAACCAAATTATCCAATGACTGTTGCACCTATTGCCACCTGTCATGCCATTTGATAGGTAAAACGAGTGACATTAGTTCAGGTCAGATGCAATGGGAAACTAATCTCTCATGGCATGAATGAGACATGGAAAGTTTCAGGCTTGTATGCGCTTCCCTCTTGTCTCATCTACTTGAACTTTCAATCCCAATTTTGAACTGTGCAGTTTTACATGGTGTGCAAATCTGACTTGGTGCATTCTCATGTGGGACAGCAAACAGCCCACAAAAAGAACAACTGCAGTTGAGAGTTTATAGAAACAAAGGCTACTATGTGGCTTTCATGGACTGATGGAAGGTTTTCTTGGAACATGTATACCTACTTTATTCTCCAAACTGAGAACTGTGTTAAGTCTGGGTGTCACATTTTAAGGAGGCCTTGGGGAAAAAACCTGTAGTGTGTCCAATAGGCAACCAGGACAAAAGGCTTGGAAACCATGTCCATAATGAACTGTTCAAAGAACTGAGGATGTTTAGCTTGAAGAGAGTATAATGGAGAAACAGGATAGTGGCCTTCAAATATATCAGGCACGTCCAACCTAAAGTTGGTTGCAATCTACCAACAAGTATCAAAAACTGGCAGTGATCTACCACCCTCCAAAGTCATTTAAGTTAAATAAATAAATGGATCTTTATTTCACAAATATAGTAGCTATGTTTGGATATCATTACGACAGATCCAAATATTTACTAGATGGACAAGTAACTAAACAAGTGAGAAAAGTCAAACTATATTTTTATATTAGTTTGCACAGATCTGAGGAGCCAGCTTCTCTCTCTCTCTCTCTCTCTCTCTCTCTCTCTCTCTGTTAACTCTTTCCCTTCTGAGTTGCTTCCTTCCTTGCTCCGTGATTTTCCTTCGCTGCTTCTCTCCTGGCCCCCATCAAAGGGAGCCTTCCCAAGCAGCTCCTCCTTGTGGCTCTGGCAGCCGCCCCCTTCCCCATCGAGAAAGCCAGGCTAAACCCACCTCCCCTCTTCCAGCAGCATCACACAGACCTCCCCCCACCTCCCTCCATCTCCCCGCATGCGCTGCTCAGAGAAAGGCCCTGCGATCGACCAGTAACAACCTCGTGGTCCACCGAGGTCTCGCAATTGACGTGTTGTACATGGCTGAAATATATGAAGACCTGTCACACAGAAGATTGAGCAGACTTGTTCTCTGATGCTCCAGAAGAGCAGTGCTAGAAATAATAGGTGGAAATTGCAGGGAAGGTGATTTTGGCTAAGCGTTAGGAGAAACTTCCTAATAGCTGCCCTACTAACAGTGGAACAAACTGTCTTGGGAGTTGGTGGGCTCTCCTTTGCTGGAGGTGCTTAAGGCAAAAGTGGGCAGGCATCCATCAGGGATGCTGTAGGTCCTGCTTTTAGGCAGGGGGTTGGACTAGATCTCCAAAGTCCCTTCTAGCTCAACCATTCTAAAAAACAAACAAACACCACACACAAAAAAACCAAATACACAAGATGAAAAATGCAATAAAACCAAACACCATTTTACAGCCTATAGTATTCACGTATGGACTCTGCAATCTTCCTGCTCTCTTTTAGACCTTTGTTGTCAAAAAGTTCAACTTACTGTCTAGCACAGTGTTTCCCAAACTTGGGTCTCCAGCTGTTTTAGGACTACAGTTCCATCATCCCTGACCACTGGTCCTGCTAGGTAGGGGTGGTGGGAGTTGTAATCTAAAAACAGCTGGAGACCCAAGTTTGGGAAACACTGGCTTAGCAGCTTTTCCTGTTCCTGGTTTATTTTTAAAAAATAATGTATTCAGCCATCAGCTTCTCAAATTACTTCTTTGCTTGCATCAGTTTATGCTCATTTATGAGAATTTCCCCCCTCATTTGGATAAGACTTTATTTTTTAAGGAACCCTTCTTCCCATTTATAGCTTCCTTGACCTTGGCATTTATGCCTGCTTGGATCCTCTTGGCACTTGTTCATCACCATTCTAGTCTGTAGTACTACTGCAGTGATTTAAAAGAAACTTCAAAGCTGCCTGAAGAGGTCTGACCCACCTGACCCACCCCTTCAACTTCCTTTTAACTAATCCCCTTATTTGAGAAGTTTCATCTTTTGAAGGCAGATGCAAGTGCTGAAATTTCCAAGCAACTTTCCCCTTACATATTGTGGCCACTTTTCCCAAGTGGTCCAGCAACACTTAAACACTGTATCATGGGTAGGCAAACAAAGGCCTGGGGGCCGGATCCGGCCTAATCACCTTCTAAATCCAGCCTACGGATGGTCTGGGAATCAGCGTGTTTTTACATGAGTAGAATGTGTGATTTTATTTAAAATGCATCTCTGGGTTATTTGTGGGGTATAGGAAAGGTACCCCTGCCCGTATGGGCCAGTCTTGCCAGACTCTAGGGTTTTGCGTTCATCTCACTCTATAGGCCGGGAGCCAGCGCTGTCCGCAGACACTTCCAGGTCACGTGGCCAGCGTGACAAGCTGCATCTGGTGAGCCAGCGCAGCACACGGAAACACCGTTTACCTTCCCGCTAGTAAGCGGTCCCTATTTATCTACTTGCACCCGGGGGTGCTTTCGAACTGCTAGGTTGGCAGGCACTGGTACCGAACGACGGGAGCGCACCCCGCCGTGGGGATTCGAACCGCCGGCCATGCGATCGGCAAGTCCTAGGCGCTGAGGTTTTACCCACAGCGCCACCCGCGTCCCATATATATATATTTCTCTCTCTCTCTCTCTCTCTCTATATATATATATATATTTCAAAATATAGTCCAGCCCCCCTACAAGGTCTGTGGGAAAAAATTTGCTGACCCCTTCACTACATCCTGGGTACTGCATGATATTAGGTTAACACCTTGCCTCTTGCCCGGTGGCCTCCATGAGGAATGAACCAGAGTGACTCCTCCGGTTGAATGTGCTTCTGGTGTGGGCATGAGTATACGTAACTGAAATGGCATATTACTTTATTATTCCCATTTCCTCCCGTGGTGCTGAATTTTGCATTGTAAGCTCTTTGGGGCAGGCAGCTCACCTTTTGCACTCTAAAGCACTACTGAAGACTAATGGAGTTATGTATAAGGAAGTCAAAACATTTCCATAACTGGGCAATGCACCATTCTTAAGTCGCTCCTCCCCACAAGGTTTAGGGTAGTAAAGTGCACAACTAAAGGTAAATATCCATTAAGAGTATCTTATAGGGAACTGCTGTCTTGATAGCAAAACTTAAAGGGGCAGAGACTAAGTAGCATTTGGCAAGTAACAGTGGTAAATTGTAAGTAACATGCATATTTTGATGTATAACGTCAATCCCTCTCAAAGCGCCTAAGGAAACCTTCTGACGCAGAGGGTCCAAATTCCCTCACTTATGCTCGCCTTGCATTCTGTGGGCATTCCTTTACTTTGGTTGGAGTCTGGTGCATAGATGCCGAGACCATTTCACGGGATTGCCATTTGTACTGCCTCTCCTCCTACATTAATCCAAACAACGAGGGCCCTTTAAAGCATTCATAAATAACCTGCTGCTGCTGCTACTATTGGCACTTAGAAGCCAACCGTAGCAATGTTAAGCAACAACAAATTTGATAGTTCAAGAGGCACAGTTAAGAAAAAGATTGCGCAGGAAAAAACAAAACCACTCATTTACCACAGAGATCCTTAAAAATGGCATGGAATCAGTCAAGTAACTATAGAAACCAATTTCTTCAGCTCTGTATCACACATCTCACACCTCAATTGTCTTTATTATTGTCTGCTGTCAGATCCTTAATCAGAAATGTGAACAGGCTTGATTTATTCAGCGGGGAAAAGAATCTGTAGGTCAAGTAAAAAAAAAAATCTCACTCACACAGTCTTCAACCTTAGGTATTTTCATTTAATTCTGTTCCCAGTAGCTCTGGGGGCAACTCCAGTGAGATCCAATATTAAGGCTCAATTAAAATAAGCTCCAATTAGTGGAGCTTTTTTCTCTCCGGCTAGAAAAGTCAGGAAATGGATATTGGGAAATGTAAAAAGTCAGCTACTGAGAGGAGGCTGCAGCAGACATAAATGAACTTATTTGTTGATTTCTGCAGTTGCTATGCAGAGGCCTCTGGGAGTAAAAGCTTAACCAGTCTAAGCTATAAACTAAAACCCCTGCAGCTAAACATGAACTGCGTGAAACAAGGGCTCCATTCCAGAACAGAAAACTGCTGGGCCCAGAAAATTAAAAGCCAGAGGCGTTTTCCATTTAAAACTAAATCCCAGTACCGCCTCCCAGCCAAAGAATTATAAGCAGTATCAGATTTACAAAACGAACAATTACCCTGGAAAAATGTAGCCTATTGTATGGTCCCAGATGCTAAATCTCAAAGTCTCTCCCCCCCCCCCAATCCCACATTATATTCCTACCAAACACACTGCTGTATAGTTTAGGCCTGTCTAGAAATAGTTCTTTGTAAACTATGAAAATAAAATGTTAAGAGCTCATAATTCATTGACCTCATTTGAAGTGCTGCCCTTGCCTGTAGCAGTTCCTGTCCTTCCCCAAGGCCTCTGCAAATGGTATGCAACAGCAAAATAAACCCTGACCTAATTGCCAGGAGAGGAGGGCTGCCAACCTTCCCTCAGAACACAAAGGCAAAGCGTGGGGACTTGAAAAAGTCATACCTCTTTTGCTTTCTGCTTTAATCGCAGCTGCTCCGGATCTTCTTTATTGGTACGGCTCTATCAAAAAGGAAAAGAAAAGAAGGGGGGAGGGAGAGGAAGAGAAAGAAAGACGTTTAATAGAAATTACTAGCACCCAAACACAACATTATCTTTAAATATTTAATAAGTTACAATTTTCTCTTCTGATTGGAAATCTTAGCTGCAGGGAATGAATGCCTCCAGCCAGATTGGCTCTCTCACACACACAGAGATACACACACACACACACACACACACACACACGAAAAAACCCCTCTCTTCATCAGGGACTGCTGCCTCCATTCTAGCCCAGAGGAAGCTTGAACTAAAAATGATGCTAACATTGTCAGTCAGGTCCAGCCTAGGCGTGATGATGTTCATGTCAGCAACAGACACTTGGGAAAATGAGAAAAGCAGCAAGGAGGGAGATAAAAAGATCCGGCACCATATTTGATGGGCGTGCAGAAGGCCTCCTTAAGTAGCCTATTTTTTCAGTTCCTATATTGGGCCATTTTAAAATAGGTCATTTGCAAGAGTTATAATAGGTTACATTTAATAGGTCCCAGGCAGCTACCAGTGGATCATCCGGTAGGGGAAGGAAAGACTTCTAGGTCCACTAGCAAATTGGTGTAACCTTGAAGCTCCTAGCTCAGTGCATAAGCAACTTGCTGAAGGCCACACAAAGCTCAGTCAGCCCCTGAAATCTAATGTGGGATAATAGGAATGTACCCTTTAAGTTAATTCTAAGGCGTGTATGGGGAACCTCAGGCCTGGGGGGGGGGCAAAGGTGGCCTCTTCAGTCCTCTATCTGGCCCTCAAAACTCTGTCCAGGAAACACCCATTTCCCCAGGCCACGCTGCTCACCAGCCCTACTTCATACCTTCTTCTTGAGAGTTTTTGCCTGGCTGGAATCTGTCCTTGAACTCTGCTTGCTTCGTCGGAGGATAGGGAAAGGGGTGCGTGTGTGAGAGAGAACTGCCCTACTGTACAAAGGTAAAATTCATATTTGTTGCACCATTGACCTGTGGTTCCAGGAAGGTTGCCAATCCTTGCAAATCATAGCTAGAATTCACCTGTCCCAAGATACAGTCCCCTGCCCAGTAGTTTGCAGGGGGCTAGAGTTACATCTTCATCAGACCCAAGTTAGACACACTGAGCGCTATATAAAGAGATAACTTCCTAGAATCATAGAATCATAGAGTTGGAAGAGACCACAAGGGCCATCGAGTCCAACCCCCTGCCAAGCAGGAAACACCATCAGAGCACTCCTGACATATGGTTGTCAAGCCTCTGCTTAAAGACCTCCAAAGTAGGAGACTCCACCACACTCCTTGGCAGCAAATTCCACTGTCGAACAGCTCTTACTGTCAGGAAGTTCTTCCTAATGTTTAGGTGGAAACTTCTTTCTTGTAGTTTGGATCCATTGCTCCGTGTCCGCTTCTCTGGAGCAGCAGAAAACAACCTTTCTCCCTCCTCTATGTGACATCCTTTTATATATTTGAACATGGCTATCATATCACCCCTTAACCTCCTCTTCTCCAGGCTAAACATGCCCAGCTCCCTTAGCCGTTCCTCATAAGGCATCGTTTCCAGGCCTTTGACCATTTTGGTTGCTCTCCTCTGGACATGTTCCAGTTTGTCAGTGTCCTTCTTGAACTGTGGTGCCCAGAACTGGACACAGTACTCCAGGTGTGGTCTGACCAGAGCAGAATACAGTGGCACTATTACTTCCCTTGATCTAGATGCTATACTCCTATTGATGCAGCCCAGAATTGCATTGGCTTTTTTAGCTGCCGCGTCACACTGTTGGCTCATGTCAAGTTTGTGGTCAACCAAGACTCCTAGATCCTTTTCACATGTACTGCTCTCAAGCCAGGTGTCACCCATCCTGTATTTGTGCCTCTCATTTTTTTTGCCCAAGTGCAATACTTTACATTTCTCCCTGTTAAAATTCATTTTGTTTGTTTTTGCCCAGTTCTCTAATCTGTCAAGGTCGTTTTGAAGTGTGATCCTGTCCTCGTTTTGAAGTGATCCTGCACTTCTATGCTTGGCTACTGCATTCTGCACAGACCCATGAACATGCAATATGGAGGTCTCTGGCAAGAGGTACCAGCTGCCAAAAACTGAGAAATCTGGTGGGAGACGACTGAAGTGGTTTAAGAAATGGAAGCAGAAGTGTTCTCTAGCTGCTGCTCATCCATTTTTGTCTTCAACATGAAGCAACAAAAAATAATAATAGAAAGATGGGCTACGAACTCCCCACCATCTTAGTTCTAATTTTTGAGTGTTTGGCTTTGTACTATTTCTGTTTTTAGCAAGAGCATCATTCAGTAAATGGTCTAGCGTCATACAGCCCAGACATAGGCTTATTACCAACAACTCTGAAATAGTGATAAATAGTAATATAACCAAAGTGTATGACGTTTTCCTATTTGCTTTTAACATCCATCTTATTTTTTTCTATGGGGTATCTTTCCTACGCATTTCAAGTGTCAAGGGGGCCCACTGGCACCATACAAAAACACACAAATGCAAGAAGTGTCCATAGATTACAACAGGTTTGGACTCAGCAGCCCTGTTTAGGGACGTTTTTAAGTGTTTGAAGTTTGATCGTGTTTTTAATATTCTGTTGGGAGCCACCCAGAGTGGCGGGGAAACCCAGCCAGATAGGCAGGGCATAAATACAATACAATACAATAAAATTTATTATAGAAAATATTGGAAGGATGGAGAGTTGTAGTCCGCTGTTGTGGAAATTTTTTTGCCAGAGTTCGAACCTTTTTGGTAAACCTTGGGATCCACAGAGTCCATGAGAACCCCTCTGAATCCCTTCTCTGAGGTCCAACTTCTCAAGGTACCCAAATACTGTAAAATACCCATCTCCTACATGGATGTGCTTGCATAGTTCTTTCAGCTGCAGCAAACTGGCAGCATCTAGGTCTAGGAATATTTAGCTGCCGTAAGTCTTCTGCAAATAACAATTCTCTCACCTTGGCTGCCCGCAGCAACACCTCTCTCTCTTCTTCATCCTTCCTCTGCTTCTCGATCTGGTCCAACTGCTCAAGAAACCGAAGCTGGGCCCTTGTATCACTAGTTATTGTGTACTTGTCATTCCCCTAAAAAGCGCGGGGGGGGGGAGGAGAGAATTTATGGTTGTTTTAAAATACAACATGGACCACTGGCCCCAACCTAGATGTTAAAAGCAAGTCAGCTTGCATTAACGTAATAGACAAGTTTAAAATAAATTCAATGCACATTTGCTTACCAAGATTGCATCTGCTTAGTTTATTATTTATTAAATTTAAATTCCATTAAGAGCTGCTTTCCTCCAAAGCGTTTCCAGATTTTCAGTTAGCTTATCTATACTAGCTATTAAAACCAGCCATTTGCTCCAACCCTCCCCTCCACAAAAAAACAACAACCATTTTTGCCTATGTCCAGTTTCAAGCTTCCGAGCTCAGAAAACAGGCCCAGCACTGAACTAAATTGATGCCTGAAGACACTTAAAGGCAGGGAAGGATGGGGGCATATAATTGGAAGCATGGTGTACCTCAGTGACAGGCGTGCATGCTTGGGTTTGTAGACAGTCCCAGGAGGAATCTTTGGAAACTCTAGTTAAGAAAGAAGCCTGGAACTGCTGCCCATTAAAGCAGACATAAAGGTAAATGTAAAGGGACCCCTGACCATTAAGTCCAGTCATGACCGACTCTGGGGTTGCGGCGCTCATCTCGCTTTACTGGCCGAGGGAGCCGGTGTACAGCTTCCGGGTCATGTGGCCAGCATGACTAAGCCGCTTCTGCTGAATCAGCGCAGCACACGGAAATGCCGTTTACCTTCCCGCCGGAGCGGTACCTACTTATCGACTTGCATTTTGACGTGCTTTCGAACTGCTAGGTTGGCAGGAGCAGGGACAGAGCAACGGGAGTTCACCCCGTTGCAGGGATTCGAACTGCCAACCTTCTGATCTTCTTGATCTAAAGCGGACATACACTGGACTAAATGAACCAGTAGGTGGAATTGGTATGTGGTAGCTTTCTTCTGGTTATTGCCATTTCCATGACTGCATTTTATTCTTACAACCTAATAGCCTAGAACCTTCTGCATCCATGAGGAAACATACTTTAAGGCAGATTTTAGATATAGGATGCCAATACAACTACTTTTTTAATTTTTAATTTTTAAAAAACCACCGACTGGAACAAGACTGTTAGGAGACCAAGAAGCTTAATGATTATTTCCTTTACCTTACAGGTCATCGTACGATGCTGAGCAATTACAGTTAGTTTCTCCAGAAGCCCTCTTAATCTCTCTTGTGTAGCATGGGAGATCAAGTTCAGAACATCTGAATTAACTTCCGTAATGTCATGGCTTTTACCTGTGGAGGCAGAGAAAATCCATTACGTGTTTTAGTACTAGCTGATAATTGAAATAATTAGCACAGCAGGCATTCTGTTCCCCCTGGAAGTCATACCCATTATGAATAAAGGTTTGGGAGATTGTGATTTTCCTGGTAAAGCCACAACTTCAAAGATCTTAGACATTACATTAATAAAACCTAGCCTACAGCTTCAGAAAATAGACATTGTTTCACTTAGCCCCTAGAATCACTTTCCTTGCAAGGTCATTTATAGGACAAAGTTAATAAGAATACAGAAATCAAGCCTTGTGGTTGGGAGAAGGGAAGTAGTAGTAGCTGTAGAAATTAGTGCCATATTTGGTTAATTTCAGTAATTAAAAAAAACACAAAACCACACGCACAGTTACGTTTTGCCCTGTTTTGACACAGTGCTTGTTAAATCTTGACATGTTAATGAACTGAGAAGCTTTTCGCAACATACTGGGCCTTTTTCATACTCCAGTCCAGCCAACAGCATATGGCAGCTTGACCCAGCGTCTCAAAGCAACAGCTTGGAAAACAGCTAAGTCCAATAGGGCCTTAAAGCGGCCCCCTTTCCTCTTCACCCATAACTGCAGCTTGCCTGGGTGAGCTCTGCTTCTCTCTCGTTCTGCATCCCTTCACTCCCCCCAATATTTTCAGAGCAATGGCACAGAGGCAGATTGCTTTAAGGAAAGCTGCTTGAACCCTACCACTAAGGCTAAGCATCTTCTTTGCAGTGCTCTGCAGTAGCGCATGTAACTAATGAAGGCTTCCTCTGGTTGACAACAGACCCTGCTTTCAGCACAGGCTTCGTAAGGTGTAGCAGCTGCCCAGGCAATTCAGTGCCATGGAAGCAAAAGTACTATTAAATGCAGACCCCAAAGGCGTTTTCCTGAACCTGCACTCTCTCCCCTTCAGAGATTTGAGAACTTAAAACAACAAGTATACTAATGCAGAAAAGGCATATTTCATGCCAAGAATAAAATGTATCCTCAAAATAGGTGTGCAAGGGGTTGCTGGCTGCTATCACGAACCTCAGCAGAGACTAAGACAAGCTACTGTTTTAATATTAAAATGGTCACCTTTTACATTAAGTTGTTTATGGGCAGAAAGCATATTCCAACATTTGGTTTAGGCTGGACTTTACACTTATGCAAAGCAGCTTCAGTGTTGGTAGCTTGCAAACATTTGCTGAAGTTAAGATGTTGAGATTTGGGGAAACAAAGAAAACTAGGATTTGTTTAGAGCAGAGATGGCAGATTTGCAACCCTTGGGCCAAATGCAGCCTCCAAAGCAATTCTGTTTGGCCCCTGGTGGCCATGCTAAATTTTAAACCAAGGTGTGTGCCCAAGTTTCATCCATGAAGGACAATGAAAAATGCTACTTGTACGGTATTAAATTCACACTTCTAATGTTTAACTCTTTGGGTTTTGCATGCAGAGTCCCCGTTACTAAACAGCGTCTGTGCTCTATATCTGAAACACTTGCAGCTAGATGATTTAGGCTTTGTAGGACCTAGCCACCTAACTTCAGTTTGTGGCCATATGCTTCTGCCATTCTCCTTCCTCTGGCTGAGGCCATTTTGGGGCAGGGGAGAAAAGCTGGGAATCCAAGTCAAGATGGTTTTGGAACAGACTTTCACATGACATAACCCCTTTCTGGGAGCAATCTGTGGCCAAGACACACCTGCACCTTCTACCCCCACCCCAACCATAGGTGAAAGGTGCACACACTCAAAAAGATGTTTAAGGGGAAGACGACCCTAGAACATCCACTCCTATTTAATTGTACCAATAGTGGGAGTTGCCTTAAGCACTGCTGTTGGGCCTCTCTGCTGTCTGGCTGATGAGTTGGGCACTATCCTTCTCATAGCTGCTTGGTCAAATGGCCCCAGAAGCCTATGCACCAGTGCAAAGCACTCATGGAACATCTCTCTGATCTACTGCTTCAAAGATGTATTGCTGGCCTGCTCAGAAATAGAACAAAACCCTCAAACATCTCATCAGTAAAAGGATTTCACAAATGGGAAACCACCACCTAGAAGGCCCTGTCAGCAATAAATATCAACTGGGTGCCACCAACAAATCAGGTCTCCTCTGTTGATTATAGGTCCAAGATGGCTTGCAGCCCGAGCCACATAGGGCTGTGTATGCGGTATTTAACACACAAAACAGAGTCCAGTAGGTTATCACAGCACTTTCAGGACTGATGACAGTCACATTGTGTTGCCTCACTGAACTAGCAGCTGCATTCTGCACCAGTGGCAACTTCCAGACAGTCTTCAAGGGCAGTCCCACAGAAAGCACATTGCTGTAGTCAAGATGGGAGGTCAACAGAGCATGGACAGCTGTAGCCAGGCTATCCCAGTCCCTAAACAGCCATAAAACACTCCTAGCCACACAGACTGCACTTGGGGATGCAGTGACAGGCTGGAATCTATAGGTACTCCCAGGCTGCAAACCTGTTCCTGCAGGGTGAATGAAGCCCTTGCAAGAACAGGTCATCCACCCAATTCCCATGTTTCTTGCTTCAAGATTTCTTGGGCAGGGGTTGAAGTCTTTGACTGCATGTGTTAACCAAACAGATGTGTGTTAACTATACATTAGCACTGAGTAGTAAAGACTGCAAAGCACTGGCCAAAATCTATAGTTTCCCATTTTTAAGATTAATATTGCTTCATAATCTCACTTTCAGTGCTGCTGCGATCCAAGCTAATTTGCTATTTAAAAATTTGGCTGCTTAAATACAAGTTCCGTAACTCATTACAGAGCAACGCTAGTATATTCAGGAAAGAGGTGGTGTCAAAGTTAAGATTTATGCAGCCTGTTTTGCATTCTGAAGTATCCCCCCCGCCCCCCCAATTTTCTCACCCATTTCTAGGATCTTCTTCTGCAGTGCATCTGATGAAAGGAAGAGTTCTTCTGGACAAGACCGGATAATTGCGCCGATTGCTTGAGATTTCGAACCGAATATGCATGCACTCTCTTCACTCAAGTTGACCCCAGCCATAGAAGTCACATCGTTGATGTCATCTTCATCTCTACAAGCAAAAATTTCTATTATATTTTGTATTTGGTTATAAAGGCAAACTGTTCTATTAAATACTGTGCTTACCAACATGGCTGTAGGTCCTGTCACTAACCAGGCTGCTTTATTTCTTTGATCTGCACTAGCTAGAATTTAGCATTGCAAGTTCAATGTTTAGGTAAACTTGGCAACTTTGGCATCGTTTTCTACAAATGACATAAGCGGGAAAGTGAAGGCTCCTGAGAAAGTTGTCACTGACCATGATTAGAAGTTTGAGGGCTGAGTGAGACATTAAAAACAACAACAACTGAAGAGACTTTGTGGGTAGGGAGATTAGGATCAGAGAAGCAAGTGGGAACGTCCTTGTAAAGAATTCAAAATTCCGCAGAGGGAAAACTCTTGGGAAAATGGCAATTTGCAGCACTGAAGTTCAACCCCATTTGGAACAGGTAACTGATTTATTGCCTGGATATGAGAACCACTTGCCCACAAAAACGCTCTCTTGCTAGGGCTTAAACTCAGTTTGTTGGCCCCCCCCCATACAGCCCACAACTGCAGCCACACACAGCCGCTCTTGATTAGATATTGTAGAGAAACAGAGCTGTGTGCCACCAGCATACTGATAACACATGGCTCCATATCCCCCGATGACTGCTTCCAATGGGTTCATATAGATGTTAAATAGCACTGGGGAACAAGAGAGTTCCCTGCAGCACCTCATAACAAATGTCACGGGCCTGATGAACATCCCCCCCCCCCCAATACCACTCTTTGGAACTGATGCTGCAGGTAGCATGAACCGGCATAAAACAATGTTCCTGACACCTATGTCACACAGCCAGTTCAGGTCCATGGTTGATGGTATCAAAAGCCACAGAGAAATCAAGCAAAAGCACAAAGGTTGCACTCTGCTTGTTGCTCTCCCTTCAGGGAGACCAAGGTTGATTTCATCCCAACATCAGGTCTGAAACCAGACTAAAATGGGATCAGACTATCGGTTGTATCCAATAATGCCTGCAGCTGCTCTGCCACAACCAGCCAATGACTACCACAGACTAGGGAATCCAGGGCGAGCTACTTTATATATAAAGCAGTGGACACAGCACCGGCTCCTTCAAGGTAGGCACAGTCAAGTCAGAAAAGTATTCAATCTTTTCGTTTAAAAATTAAGGTTATCAAAGAAATGAAGGAGAAACAAGGACTTGAACTTGTCTATGTAATGGTTAAAATAACTTTACTACAACAACAAAATGAGTAACAAGGGTATATTTCAACATGAGTTCAATTGTCCAATTAACCTAATATTTAAGAGAACTTGATAAGCAAGCTGGGGCCATTCTAGTTCATTCTAGTAGAGCATTTGATATGGTACCACAAGGAAAAATACTTTCAGCAAGCAAAAAAAGAGTTACAAGTATTGAAAAAAAAGAAGTGGGATTTTGTTGGGATTGGTCTTGAACCCATTTGTTCATATTTTAGTGAACATGGTATTAAAAATGCACTTAAGGGTCAGCTGAGTAACATGCTCAAGATTAGGGAGTGGCATTTATTGATCTTTTCACTAGGACCTAGCAAGCAGGTATGCTTGGGACCGAATCCCCAGGATCAGACTGACTGCCAACATCAATAATATTTCCTCCTGTGGTAGTTATGGATTATCCACAGAAACCATTAATATTGGGACATTTATTTTGTCAATTACAGAAGTTGCTTCTCTACTTAAGCATTTTATTAGTTTGGCTCATAACTATGTCTTTAAGTGTGGAGTACACTGATCTAATCAAACTTTCCAATTGAAGCAAGTCCCTCCTGGTTTTCTCATTTAGTATATCTCATTTAGTAAACTTTTCAATGAAGAAACACACAAAAACTTGACAAACAAGTCTTTAGCACCCTCTGCTGTTCAAATATTGGCCCTGTACTTTTCACTATTTTAATTACACAATTGTTCTAAAAATAAGGACAGGCTTGAGCTAAAGCCTGTAAGATGCCAGCCAGAGGCTGCTAATCAAAATCTGCATGGAGCAATTTAAAATTTAATCTAGGATTAGGTTGGTAGCAGCTACATACTCATCTGTGTTCATTGTCTTTCTTTATATTTAAGAAAGCTCTCACACAGGTAAAAAGCAAATTAAGACATCTGGACAAAAGTAAGATTGTTCCAGCTTTAGGATGAAGGATTTCAGATTGCCATTCTTTTTACTGAAGTGTGATGCTGCAAAAACAATGGCTCCCAAATGCTGTTCACCATGGACCACCTGAAAATTGCAACAGGTCTTGGTGGACCAACTTAATGTTTTTTCTGCATGTTGTAGCGATTTTAATGCGCTGTGCTAGGTGCTGCATGATTTTGATCATATTTTTATTACCTATATATTGTATGTTATTGCATTACAATTTGAATTCTGTAGACTTCAAATTGTAACACAATGTAAGAAATGAAACCAAGAAATAACAATACAATTAAAATGAATATGAATATTTAATGTGATGTATGCACCACCTTCCACATTCAACCACAGACACCCTATGTACCACGTGAATGAAGCTCTATGTGATCCACAGATCAGAGTTTGGGGAAAGCATTAAGTCCCCCAAGCCCCAAGTACATAGTCTCTTGTAGGTAGTGTAACTTCCAGCTAGAATCTGCAGACAGAGATAGTGAAATAATCTTCCTTAACAGTCATGAATTATCACAGTTATCTTTCAGTTTTAATTATATGGTAGAAGTTCAATAGAGCATTTGATGCTGCTAACTGCTGGGATATCAGACCTTATGCTACAACTTAGAAGTAGTAGTGAGAACAGAAACTTCCTGCACTACAGCTAAAGCAGCTACCCTAACCTTCCACATTTGGAGGGGGAAAGCTCCCTTGCTACAGTCTTTTCCCATAGTATAAAAGGTAAAGGGACCCCTGACCATTAGGTCCAGTTGTGACCGACTCTGGGGTTGCGGCGCTCATCTCGCTTTATTGGCCGAGGGAGCCGGTGTACAGCTTCTGGGTCATGTGGCCAGCATGACTAAGCCGCTTCTGGTGAACCAGAGCAGCACACAGAAACACCGTTTACCTTCCCGCTGGAGCGGTACCTATCTACTTGCACTTTGACGTGCTTTTGAAATGCTAGATTAGCAGGAGCAGGGACCAAGTAATGGGAACTCACCCCACTGCGGGGATTCAAACCGCCGACCTTCTGATTGGCAAGTCCTAGGCTCTGCAGTTTAACCCACAGCGCCACCTGCACCCCTGCCATAGTATACTAGCACTAAATTAGTAGAATTGCTCTCACATCTTATACCTACGGCCCTCCACCAGATATTGCCAGAGTCTTAGGGCCTACCTTACTGGGCCTAACTTATGTGCTTGAAGTGTCTAAAACTTAGCTGAATGCCATACTTATGCCCTACAGCCCCAGCCAGCATGGCTAATGGTCAGGGATGGCAGGAGTTGTAGTCCCAACAACATCTGAACAGCCAAAGGTTCCCCTTCTGCACAAGATGCCACTGACATCCTTGCCTCCCTCCCCAAACCCAAAACATTTTATGCATGGCACAGACTTCTACTAAATCCTTGTGCTATTACACCAAAAGGTAGCACAGCACTAGTTTAAGGGGACAGGCTACAGCCCAATAAAGGAAGGGGCCAAGATCTTCTGGAGTGACTTTTTGCCCCAAGAGTGGACTACACTAATGTGTCAACTTCTGAGCCTTCTATGCAACAGAAATCTGAAAGGGATTTTCGTTCCAGTTACTGGCCACATTCAAATGATTTTACAGGGTGATGAAAACAAATACAGCTTCTTTTCCAACAATCACAGACAACTAGACACATCTGATTTCAATTGAAATGTGTTAATAAATCTCAAGTCTGTATTAAACCCTAAGATTCAGCTAACAGGTATGATACCCTTCTGAACCCTACAAAAAAGCTGCTGGGCTACTTAAAAGGAATAGAGTTTGCTGACTTAGAATTAGCTTAAATCTAATATAGTATATTTGACTACCTCAAACCCCCACAGAATAACTAAGAAAAATAGAGTATGTAGAGTTATTAATGAAGCTGACTTATTTTCATCAAGGAACAGTGAAATACAATCTTTGTTCATAATTTATGGAATAATGTTGTATTACAATTACTTTTTCTTTAAGTGTTCTAACAAGAATTGACTGAATTATCTAATTTCATTAATATTTTTTAGAATATTAAGTGTGCAATTAAAATCCGCTCATGTATACTTTACAATGTATCATTTGTTCAAGCATTTTATTCATATTGCTTAGGATAAAGCAATCTCAAATCCAAAGAAAACTCTTTAAAATGTGTGAAGTTTTAGTTCCCACAGACTTAAATTGTATTTTCCTTCAGTGAGGTAGCAATACTGATATTTTGCAATGTGCGAATTCCTTTAATGAGTTGGACAGTTAGAAGACAGGATAAGGAGTTCAAAATAAAAGAACTAGGATTAGCAGCTAGATAAATAAAAGCCTGGACTTCAGGAGCATATAACCCAATCAAGCTCTGGAATGTAAATATCTGAAACAGCTGGCAGGGCAAATTTTAGGCTTTTCCTTTCATTAGCACTAAAACATCAGAACCAAGGAAGCAAAAACTCCCATCAGAAATCTTAAATATTTATTTAGGCATCACTCGATTCTCTGTGGCTGTTTGCTTCCCACCCCACCCCCCACACCCCGCCTCCCAGCCAGGCTTTTGCATAGTACACAAACTTCCGACTTTGTTTATTTTTTACCTGAAGGATTTTGTTCCGTTCTCCCTTATTTTATTTCTCTGAACAGGAGATGCTTGAAGCGACAGGATTTTGTTTCCTGGCAGGGTAATTTGTTTCACAACGGAACCTAAAAAAAAAAGATGAACAATCCGTAGCAGAAAGCAAAATCCTTAATGACATTCAGCGCACAGCGCACCCAAGAACAGATATCTGGAGAGACTGTGTCCAGGATTTTTTTCTGTTTTTTTTTAATGAAAGCTGCATATTTGCTTCAAGGTCAAAATGCAGTTCCCATACACATTATCTGCTCAAGTTATTTTATCAGGACATGGACACCTGGACAACTGTGCTATAGCCAAGAATATTCCAACATCAAAGGTATCTGTAACTGTTGCCTTTAACAAAGGCTGCTCCCTCTTGTAATTAAGACAATTCTCCAAGTGATTTTCAAGACAACTGCTTTTAGCACAGTTAATACATTTGCTGTGCAAGGTCCAGGCATCTTTCTTAAAGGTTGTGGATGGGTCAATGGATAGTACTGTGCCAATATTCAAGAGGTAGCATCTATCACTGGGAAAATGCACTTCTGGTATTCAGGATATCATGAGAAAGCTTAGGGGAAATGGTGCAAGCCTGGGCAAACTGCTCCTCCTCAAAACTCCTGACCACCTTCTAGTGTGGCCAAGAAGACAGAACAGAAGCTTTTGCTTATTCACAGTGTAGTGTTACATCTTAACCCTAAAATGGTTAATGTTATAGATGGTTTGTAACGGAAAGTAGAGCTTTGAACTCCTTGTTGAGAGGAGGGGAATTTCAGGAGCCCGAGGCTCATCCGGGTTCATTCCTATCATCATAAAACCATCATGATAGCCAAAGCTCAGCTATCATAAACAAATACTGGAATTTGTTTTTCCATGTATCATGGCACCTATTATTTACATATTCATAGTTCAGACTTTCATAAAAACATCAAATGGGTATACAACATTTAGGAACACAATCCACACATTCATAAAAACATTAAAAACCAACAAGAAATACTGAAAGGTTAAAAAGAGATAATTCATATTTAAAACATAGTTTTCAAGAGACATTGGAAAATAGCAAGAAATGGTTCCTCTGAATCTCTACTGGACGTGAGTTCTACAGGTCTGGAACTGCCACACCCAAGGTCTGGCTCATAGTAAAGGCCAAAGAAACATCAGAGGTAAGTGGAACCACTAGAAGTTCCTCATCAGAGGATCTCAGTGATCCAGATGGAACATAGAATCAGACAAACTCTTAATGTATTTTTGGCCCAAGTTGTTTACAACTTTGAGCCTGGAAAACTGGCAACAAGTGCCTGTTTCTTAGCAGCTGAGTAACATGTTGCAATTAACTACAGTGTGCAACATTAACAGATATGCCCAAGCCTACCTTATCCCCGTTTAAATCATTTTTGTGAACCTGGTGACTTCAGAGTTGAATTACTGCAACCAAGCAACTCTATGTGGGGCTTCCTTTGTGCTTCACCCAGAAACTGCTGTTAGTGAATACAGCTGCAGTTCACTTGCTGACAGGAATGAGAATCTGTCAGCATGCAACACCCCTGCTCAGAGATCTGCAGTGGTTGTCATTTTCTTAAATGGCCAAGTTCAAGGTGTTACTATTGGTATATAAAGCCCTTAATGGCTAGGGAGCAGTTCACTGCCATGATCACCTTAAACCAAATGTGCCCACTCAACCACTTTGATATGTGGAACTGGCGCCATTACAGGTGCCACATAATACTAGTTCCACAGCTGTAAGAAAACAAACTTTGGACACTTTGGAATTCCCCGTTTATTGACATCAGACAAAACATTGAGCTGTGCCACTGAAATGAAGGACACCCACCAAGCAGAGAGATACATTTTGTAAAGTGGAAACAGCATGGTGTGCACTTTGTGGTTCAAATCAATTTTTATTTTATTTTATTTATTTATTGAATTTATATACTGCCCTATACCCAGAGGTCTCAAGGCAGTTCACAGAAAGCTATCCAAGCTATGGTTTGGGCATGAGGTCTGAAATCAGCCAGATAACTTAACTGTACCTGCAGGAAGCTGAGTAGACTGGATCAAAGTGTTTAATGGCATTTTTTCACCTGATTTGTTCACAGCATGGAGTGAAGCCTGTTCGAGTGTGACCACTTTTTTCAAGATACTTCCTGAAGGCTGCTGGACTATCTGGAAAAGTTACACATAAAAGTACTCAGCACACATTGCAAGCGTAAACAGTCACAATATTAGATCAAGTTAGTCATGCACATGAAAGTGCGACACTTGCATCAGGGCTGACCAAGTCATCCAAGATCAAGCTTGTAAACGACATTTGCATGTCAAATGGCTTTAAGAAGTCTGACTGCACTCCCCCCTCTTTCAGCAATAATGGGTACGATCATATTGGCAGGACACATGCTTTGTGAGCATTCCAATATAAACTTATTTGCACACTTAAAAGACACCGATAGAACCACTGCTCAGTGTTCCCCCTTCTATCAGAGGTGCCAAAGTTTGCAATATGGAACAGGTCCTTCCCAGTGGCACCAATGAGATTATGAAACTTTCTCCCCTTGGTCTTTCCTGTTTAGGACAGTTGGAATTTGCTTCAGAAGGGATTTGTGGATCTAGTGAATTTATGAACTTGTGTCAAACCGCTGGTGCTCCTCTTCAATTTTTTTACTGTTTTATTGGCTGTTTGATGTTGGTTTAAACACATGAAACTGCTTTGGGGATAATGTCAAAAAGCAGGATGAAATTATCTTAAATAAATCTGTTTGATGATAAAATGAGATCAAAGCTACCTACTGCTACGACTCAAAAGGGCAAATATCAGAAGCCATTTTGCCATGGCTCACAGTTAAAGACATTATGTACCCCCAATGTTTTACAAGACTAAAAGTGCCTTCTAACCTCTCCTGCTCCCATATATTCAACAGCTTTCCAGAATACTAACAAGTCTGATTCAGGGGTTCTGTGGTGAAGTTTGAATGGTGTCAACTTTATGCCAAAAGCAGGAAATGCTTAACCCCACCCCCACCCCAAATGTGAAAAAATAAAAAATCAGGGTAAAACTTCCATTTCCATGGGAGGAAATTAGATTCTTCCCAGTGACATGAACCTCTAGAAATAAGAACTAGATGGGTATTTTAAAACTGCCAAGCGAAATATTGACGTTTTCTTCAACTTTGGATCTCCAGCTGGACTACAGATCCCATCATCTGCTGTCACTTAGCCCTAACTCTCAGGAATTATTAAAGCTGCAGTTCCACAGCGTCTAAGGATCCCAAGGATGAACAGCACCAATTCTAGAGACAGAACAGTCCAGAAAATGTTATAGATCAGACAGAAAAAACACCCCTGTCCTTAAGAGGCCGTATCTGATACCTAATAATGGAGCTCTTCACACACTGTGTATGTACAATTTGCAGCACTGCAAATTTAATAACCTAAGAAAAGTCTGCTGGATCAGGCCAATGGCCCATCTTATGTAATATCCTGTTCTCGCAGTAGCCAAGAAGCAGATGCCTGTGGGAAATGCACAAGGAGGACCTGAGCACTCTCCTCTCCTGCAGTTTCTAGCACACTGCTTCCAACCGTGGAGGCACAACACAGCCATCACAGTTAGTAGCCACTGGTAGCCACTGAATTTGCCTGAACCTCCTTTAAAGACATCCAAGATGGCAGCCATCACTGCCTCCCACAGGAGCAAGTACCATAGCTTAACTATGTGCTGCATGAAGTAGTGCTTTCTTTTATCTTTCTGTGAAAGGTTTCCTGCTCGCCTTATCAAACAGAAAATAACTGCAAAGTAACTTTAACATCTCCTTCAGTTGGTAGATCAGGGAGAAAAGGGATATCCAACAACAGTACCTATGGTGACTTCAAATGAGACAGACTTAGCAGTGGGGAGCTGAGTCAACCATCACCATTCAACATTTGTACAGCCCTTGAACATTCAAAGTATGTAACATAGTATTTAATCCGTACAATAACCCAGTAAAGTAGACCATATCCCCCCAATCTGTATTATGGGAATGAGGCCAAGATATAATGGTCTGTCTATGGTCAAGTACACAGAATGGGTGAACTGTGCAAACACACACCCAGTTCAAGTATTCATGCTCAGTAAAGTTCTGGTATTGGAATGCTTAGTTTACATGGCCAAATACCTAGAAAGCTGCTCTGTTTAGTATCTGCCAGAGTTTCATTCATGGAGATGGGTGCTAAACGTTCCTGATTCTTTGAGTGGACTACTATCAGACAGATATATTCTTCAATGTTGCTTAGTACTCACATATCTCCATACTGCCCCTTTCCTCATATATTAACCTTTTAAAATGGACATCTCAGGTGTCAAGTTATGCAAGGTACATAAGGGGCAAATGCACAAGTGCCATTTTAATTATTTGCTGATAAACTGCCTTTGAATTGCTGGCTCAGCTGAACTGCTAAGGTTAGCAAACTTCAGAGCTTTACAGATCAAGAGCAAGATAAACTTATCAACTGCTTTACCTTTACAGCCTGTGACGTCTGAGCTGAATGGGAAAGGACAGAACTGGGATGGACAACTCTGATAGTAATTGGTTTCCCAGCAACTGGCATTATGGATTGGAGAGACGCGGTCACTGCTGTTGTAACAGTTGCTGCAGCAGTAGTCAAGGTTGGCTTCAGAGCTTGTAGAGATGTTGCTGCAGCAGAAGATGGCGGCTTTACAGAACTAGGAGCAGCAAATGCAGGTGATGACGACATTGCAGGGGCATGGACTGGTTTCACAACCTGGAGAGAAGTGGTACCAGTTGCCACCATTGCAGTGGAGGAGACTGGATGTACAGCTCTTACAGTAGTCGGTTTAGTGGAGGGAACAGGACTGGCACCTTGAAGGGAGAGTGTCCCTGACAAAACAGGAGTGGTCTGAACAAGCTGAAGAGAACCAGATCCTCTTGTCACTCCTGATGTACAGAGGACTGGGCCTGAAGTCTGTTGGGAGGGTATCCCCGTCGGAATTTTAAGAGAGGTCACAGTCACAGGAGTGCTGGCAGCAGGTACCAAAGAAGCGGATGATGCTGTGCTACAAATAGGAGGAGCTGTTTGTGGTCCTGATTGTTGAAGACACTGCCGTATAAAGGCCTGTGCGTCAGGCATTAATTGCCGTAAGGCAAGCATACTTTTCTACGCAAGGAAGAAAGCAATAGAAAAAAATTAAGATCCTGCATTTTCCTTCCACCATTGACACTGCACTGTGTCTCATTGAACAGTATCAATGTCACCGATAAAACATTAAAAAGATAACTAGCAGACTAGAGACCAGCTAAACAATACAAATTAGCACATCTGATCGTCAAGGAAGCTTCCTAAAGTTCAGGCTGTTTGCCTTTGCAATCATTAACAAATCTGCACTTTGACAGGAGACTTAAGCACACTGGACAACATCCCAGACACATTTCTGAAGCTGGTCCTGAAGTCCTGCTCTTGTTGCATGTGTGAGAGCCACAAGAACCTGAATGGGCAGGAAGTTTCCCCTGAATGAGTAGAAGTTACCCAAATGGTACATGCAGGTTTGTGCCAGCTAGCCTCACACTAGATGGTCCAATATCACAGACATGGGGGTCCCATTTCTTATCAAAACACCATGGAGGCATGGACAGAATTTCACTGGAAGGGCTCACTTTCCCACACCAACCACTTCATGTTGAGTCCCAGTGTGTTTTGCTTTACAAATTAATTCTCCTGACATTTCAAAACAACCTTTCACCCAACCATTAAGGACCATCACCACTTTGATACTTAAAATGGGGAGCAAATTCATTTAGACATACCTTGAGAAAAGGGAGAAGATAGGGCTGAGGGGAAGACTTTAGCTCAATGTACAGTTTTCTAGTAAATTCTTCTGGTTCCATTTTGGCTTCCTAGATAGGAAAGGAAATGGTTGCACAAATGTAACGTGTCGTTTCTCCAGATGTGCCTAAACTGAACCCACCAATTCACTAACTTTCTAGTACTAACAATTCCATACACTGAATATTCTATTCAACAATTAAATTGAAGAAAGTGTACAGTATCAGCAGGCTCCCAAAAGGAATCTAAGATGAATTCTTCACTGGTTAAGAACCAGCAACTGTGGGCAATAAGTTAGATTTCTAAGTTGTTACTACAAACTTGGAAATGCACCAAGGTGGTAAAAAAAATGTGCAATATTTCTGCCACATGACTAGAGAGGCAGACTGCAGAGAGTCAAATTTCTACTAGTTTGTATCCAGAAGCAGCTAATTTGTATTTGCTGCATGTGTTACCATAACAGGCAGTACAGTGATGCCTCGCAAGACGAAAATAATTCGTTTCGCGAGTCTTTTCGTCTTGCGGTGTTTTTCGTCTTGCGAAGCACGGTCCGTCGCAACTGCGCCTCTTCAAGCGGCTTTAAAAAAAAAGTGCAAGACGTTTTCGTCTTGCGAAGCAAGCCCATAGGGAAATTCGTCTAGCGAAGCAACGCAAAAACGGAAAACCCTTTCGCCTAGCGAGTTTTTCGTCTTGCGAGGCATTCGTCTTGCGGGGAACCACTGTATTTAACTTGCCTATTCTGAACATGCTCAGGAAAAGCAAAAACAGAGCTACAGAAGCATTGCCATGTCATACACTCTACACCAATCGCTCTGTAAAAAAGAATGGGATCAGCTTCTGGTAATTATGACACTCCAACATTAATGAGCATGCTGCAGAAGCCTAAAAGCTTTGTAAATGCTAGATATGCCATTTCCCGGACCTATCTGGGGTTCGACCATTGGAAATAGAGTCTGTGCGGAATTTCCAAAAATCACTAAAAATTTCCAAAAATCACTAAAAATGTCCAAGAAAACCCAGACGTATGGCAACTCATGTCGGATTTTTCACTTTTTAAAATAGGTCAACCCTATATGCAAACACATTTTGCAACCAAGACTTCCCTGTTTAAGGCACATGCATATCTAAACATGATATAGAAAAACTTATTGGGGGAAAAGGAGCCTTTCATTGTTTGAGAGGTCTGCAAGAGTGGCTCACATTATGATGTACCTGAGAATCCTGCATCCCTCTGAATGTTGTCCCAGTACTCAAGCTAGGACTGGAACATTGGCCTGCAGCCAGGCTGCCTGATGATTGGGATCCTTGCCTTATGTCATGCCCCACTGTGCACTGTAGCCAATGACGTTGTGGCCTCTAGTATGCCCCCATGTACTTAATCCATCCCGTACTTCACACCTTATTTCCTGTGTGCACACAAATCACTTCTGAGTAAATACATTTAGGATCAGGGCACAAATACTTGCAGATGAACTTTTACCAACAGACTTTGTACCAGGTTCTTCACATTCTGCCCCATTTCAGGTGCTTGAGGCCCACTGGATGCCAGTTTTATTAGTGTTGCTAGGAAGCTTTTGCACTTTTCCACATTTTCCAGCATTTCCTGATAGGAAGCCAAAAGAGTAAATTAACTTCTGTTCAGTTCTGAAATACTGGGAAAGGTAGGCAATCTTAGACTACTTTGCACTTACTTTAGAGATGCTGGCCTGTGCTACTGTCCTACTTTCTGTGTCAGGGACTGGCTTTGTAGCAAGAGAGAGCACAGAACAATCAGAAACTGGAGGCTTTGCCACTGGTCCGGTAATCAAAGACTTTGCAGCCACAACTGTGGTGCTGCTATTATTTGTTGATGCTATTGACTGGAAGAAATTAAACATTTAAGTAGCTAGATTCAATTCTGACAGGAAAAAGCAAAACCAAAGCTGCTACATTAATATTAGTATCAGGAAGGCACCTTTGTTCTACTGGTGTTGGTGTCTACTACCCTCCAACACAACTTTCCAACAATGTCTCCCATTCACACTTTTAGGAGAAAGCAAACAGATACACATAACATTACACATGCAGATTAGCTCATGTGAACCTACATTTAGATTTAGCAATAACAATTTTGTCTGACAGATAGTAATCCTAACAACTGTGCACATTTCCATCAACCACCAGAAGCTGAGAATGACCATCACTGAAGAGAGCTCATAAAGCATTGCGTTTAGAGGTATTTATTGCTTTATTGCAATTAATGCTTTATTGCAGTCAGATTCAGGCATTAGACACTACCATAGGCTGGGGAATAAGGATGACTAACCCAATTCATATGGCAACTTGAATGAGGCAGATGACTAGGGAGGGGGACAGTTTTCCTATTCCTCAGTATGTTTTGAGTTACATTGGCAAGTGCACCATCAAGGTAAAGGTAAAGGGACCCCTGACCATTAGGTCCAGTCGTGACCGACTCTGGGGTTGCAGTGCTCATCTCACTTTATTGGCCGAGGGAGCCGGCGTACAGCTTCCAGGTCATGTGGCCAGCATGACTAAGCCGCTTCTGGCAAACCAGAGCAGCGCACGGAAAGACCGTTTACCTTCCCGCCGGAGCGGTACCTATTTATCTACTTGCACTTTGACGTGCTTTTGAACTGCTAGGTTGGCAGGAGAAGGAATGAGCAACGGGAGCTCACCCCATCGCGGGGATTCGAACCGCCGACCTTCTGATTGGCAAGTCCTAGGCTCTATGGTTTAACCCACAGCGCCACCCACGTCCCACAAAGTGCACCATTGGGTACATGTAAGAATTTTAAAAAGATACACGCAGCATGATTTATAAAGCCACCTTGCCATTTATTAGATTTGTGACTCATTGGGCTAAAATGTTTAAGTGCCAGAAAATAACAAGGAGGTCATACCTGGATTACAGCAGGCTTCTTAACATTTGAATTAACAGAAGGTGTTGTCCAAGTCACTGTTGTATGAGGAGCAGCTGATACTTTCAGTACTTGAGTTCCAGAATTCTTTCAGAAAGATGATAGAAAATATATTGTTAGGTAAAAGCCTCAAAATGAAATCTTGGGTAAGTGGCCAAGCACCATTTCCTTCTAACTGGACACATTAGTGTTATCTGTCCCAATTCAAGTAGGCTGGGCAAAAGTCTTTTCTGAACAGGAAGATGCAAACGATACAGAAGAGGATCCAGTAGCATGCCAAGTAGAGAAGGCTTCTTTCTATGGGTAGGCAGAAATGCTATGACTTAAGAAGCATTTCAGGCTATGACTGTTCAAGTGTTTTTATTTCTAAGTATTGAAATTTTCCCATCCATGTAGTAACAGTGATAGCTGGTATGAGCAAGTTGAATGCAGAGGAAAGAACAGAAAATCACTGTACTATATAGGCAATTAAGGCTTGCTTAACATTTTAAAGTTATTTAATCTCCTACTTATGAGCAAGTGGTGCTAGCAGAAAATGGAAATGATTCCTGCATCTAGACTAGATTCCAGTGGCGTAGCGTGGGGGGTGCAGGGGGGGCCAGCCGCACCGGGCGCAACATCTCGGGGGCGCGCGCTCGCACTCGCAGCTCTCTGCCCCTACCTGGCTCACTCACTCTCTCTCACTGCAGTGCTGGCTGTGCGAATCCGATCCGAGCCGCTGGGTCGCCGCCCACTGTGGAGGGGGTGGGTGCCAGGCGTGCGGTGCGGAGAGAGAGCGAGGGACTATCTGGGGGAGGGACAGTGCAGCGGCCACCCAGCGCAGCGCTGAGCGTGGGAGAGAACCACACCAGACCAGACCAGGCAGCAGCAGGAAGAAGCTGGCAGCGGCGGCAGGTTAGGGGTTGGGGGCGCAAATTACTTGCCTTGCCCCGGGTGCTGACAACCCATGCTACGCCACTGCTAGATTCACTTCACTGCTGCACCCACATCCCTGAGAAAGACATACACTGACCCAAGTCCTGTGAAAAGCTATAGTAGCAGAAGAAACACAACAAAACTGCTATTACAGAGGTAATTTACCTGTACAGTCTGTATTTTGACTGTAGGTGCATTTGCAGGCAATGATTGTCTTACAACTGGGTTCTTTTGGGCCTGGCTTTGAACTTGAGCAAGTGCTTGTTGGGACAGCAGCATCAGCTGTCCAGTGCTGCTTCTGACAAGAACCGTTCCTGCAGGAAAGAAGATACTATCAGATCCTTCCACTGCACATTCTTAAGAGCAAGTACATAAATCTGAGTTTGTATAGTCCAAACTTTTAAGCAAGAAATCAGCAGGATAAACAGTACATGAATTATGCAATATTACAGTGCTTCTATAGTACTGCACACTTCCCATCTAGGCTCCTCTGTTTAAACAGCAGACTACTACATTCCTGCTGTGCTCCAGTTAGTGTTATGACAGACGTAGCTTATTGTTTGACCTTTTAAAAATCCATCAAACATATTTAAGAATAAATTCTGAATTGGTTTAGTTTAGTCATGCATCTCTGCTCTCGCAGCTTGCAATATAGAGATGTTAAGACACGCCACACCACAATGTTAGTCCTGCTTTTGGCAACGACTTCTGTGCTAAATAATTTTTAATTACACATATTTATAAACCTCCCCCTTTCACTCAGGGGTCCGAGGGCAGGGTACAAACACTTAAAAACCACAAATATATAAAATCAACACAAAACAATCATGAACGAAATCAAACGGCAACAACAACAAAATGAAAATGCAGCCAGGAGAAACAATTCAAAATGCACCTCACACCCAGCCCCAAAGGCCTGGACAAAGGTGTGTTTTCACCTGCCTTTGAAAAGGCCAAAATGTTGGAGCATGATGCACCCAAGGGGAGGTCCTACCATACTTAAAAAGTAATTGTCATAGTCTTGATAGACAATGCTGTGTGACTGCACACTTCTGAGACCACCTATGTGTTTCTTTTTAGGCAAGAAATCTCATGCTTGATATTCAACAGACAAGGTTCATTCTAAAAAAAAAGGTGAGGGCCTTCTTTTGCTCAAATCAGGAATTTTTAATTAGATACACAACTCTAGAATCTAACATTTTAATAGCGATTTTAAGGCTAGTCACACTTCTCTGAAGTCTCTCAGTCCCACTCACCTCACAGAGTGTTTGTTGTGGGGGAGGAAGGGAAAGGAAAGGAGAATGTTAGCCACTTTGAGACTCCTTTGGGTAGTGATAAAGCGGGATATCAAATCCAAACTCTTCTTAATCCTACTTCGACAAACTATTCACTGCTAGAACAGGGGCATGTTGCCAACACAGGATTTAACCCAGCCCTAGTGCCCATTAGCTGATATCACAAACCCCACATTTGGGGGAAATGGCCTTGCAAGCCAAGATTGTCCTATGGGCCAAAGGTTCCCCACCCCTGCTAAATATACTTTTTAATAAGGCTTCCAACTCATCCTTAAAAGGGCCAAGAATCCATGCAGAAAGGTATGTTCCTCCTTTCCACATAGGGGAGGTGGACGTTTGAAGTTACAATAATTTCAGAAGTAATCACTGGGTACTTGTTAAATCCTCTAAATGGTAGGTGCCGTTAGAGAACAAGAACTTAGAGAGCTGAAAGTGCTGCTCTATTGTCACCTCTAACCAAGGCTGCTTCAAAACCAACATGAAACCTTGTGAAGCTTGTTTGTTTCTAAAGAGAGTGGTATGGCTGTCTATTACAACGCCATCAAGTGATCCTTCTTTCAAAACCCCCATTAACTCTAGGGAGAAACAACTGTCTCAAAGCTCTTGACACCCCCACCAACGCTTCCCTCAGCTATTCAGCAGGTAGCAAATCAAGAGCCTAACAAAGGCCAGCCTTTGATATCTTCTCTCAGCTACAGACCACTGCTAGAGAAAAGGTTTGATTGGTATGTGTAGTTCCAAGTTGGGGGAGGAAGAAGGATCCGGGACAGCCTGGAATGATAAAGTAGGGCACAAGTAACAGAAGAGAAGGCAGAAGAAAGAAAAGAGGAGGGGGACAGGTAAACATATGGGAAAACTACAGCAACTGTGGCTTCAGAGGAGGAAATGCTTTAAACTTAATTTATTGTTGACTTTATAGTTCATCCTTCACAGAAACCGTATGATAAATAGCAAACATTGTAAAATTCATTAATAAAAAAAGAGTAGCAGTATATAAAGAGGGGTAGTAAGAAACATCCCAGTGTTTCCAACCATCAGCAACTCCCAAAGGTGTGGGTAAAGAGATGCTGGGTACAGGAGTATCAATGAAGGCAAAATTGCAAATTAGGGGTCTCATGCTCATCTGCAATTTGCAAACCTGAAACTGCAATCCTAAGCACACATGTCTAAATAAGCTTACAGTGTAAGCTGACACTTATTCACAAGTATGCATGCACAGGACCTAGCTGTAAAACACATACCAAAAAACCCACTAGGGATGCTTTGTCATCTCAGTACAAAATGCACAATCTACATAGGGTAGCCTGGGTGCCACAAAGCTTTGGTGCCTTTGTTCTACTTTCTACCCTACATTTATTTTCACTTGTATACATGGGCTGCATAAAAGGCCAAGAGGCACTTTTCGCATCATGTGTCCAAATGTCCTTAAGAATGAAGCACATGGCCCAGCAATAGTTATAATCCTGTCCGCTAACTGCAGCATAGTTGTACAACACTGCCATCTAATGGTGCAGCTAGTTAAGTGTGTGTTTTCCCTTCATGAAATTCTAAGCATATATCACAAGTGCCTGAGAACATGGATTATCTAGCGCTAGTCTACAACACTTGCCCACATTTGAAGACCTGCCTGGAAAAACAATTCTAGGGTTGAACCAAAACAAGTGCTCTGTGTGGTGGCCTGATGTCTGTTGCCTTAGAACAGCTGCATAGCAGGCTGGGTGCCCCTGAGCATAGAAAGGAAGGGGACAGTGCACATCTGGAAGAATCCCAAGAACAGGTAAGCAACACATTACCTGAAGAAAACCTATTTGCTACTTCTCTCCACAGGAGGCAGTGTTTGGTAATGGCAACAAAAGTGTCACTGCGCAGGTAGCCTGGCTATTGCTATCTTGCTCATCAGCTTTGAAAATCTTTCTAATAACTGCTAAACTCGCCCACCCACCCCAAACCAGGAATTATCTGAACAGAACTATTTGTGCAGTTGTTTGTATATACTTCTGCTTTGGTTTTCAAAGCAAAAAGCTATTATTGAGCCAGAGAACTTAAGATCAATTTTAATATTTCCCTCTGTTGCCTCCACTTACCCGTTCCTGCATTTTAGACAGGCATGGGGAAGAATAACTACAGAAGTATGTTGCGGAGCACACTCAGGTCCTCAAAACACAACCCAGTAAAATGCTACTGAGTGGCTTAATCAGCTGAGACCTCTACAAAGGCACTTATGACAAGTTCCCTTTGAATGCTAAAGGCCGAAAGTTCAATGTTTCCCATTGTAAGATTTGGGAAATCAGGAGGGGCGGGTTTTGTTTTTTTTAGAAATTGGGAAATTCTGAATTGGATAAATTTCCTATGAATCAGAAAACTTTCTGAAACCCTTGAGAAAGCCCCTAAAGCCTTTCCTCATAGCAGAAAGTTCAGACCCCACACTCTTAAAATGTGAAATTAAGGTTTTTCTGCCACAACTTACATCACTTTACACTTGCTTACACATAATTGCATTTGCCATTCTACCACCCATTCACTACATTTGGACAGATCATTTAGAGCTCTTCACAACCTATTTGTTTTACCCACCCTGAACAATTTAGTGCCATCAGCAAACTTGGCTACCCTGCCCCTGCTCAAGGGCAACCTTTGCCCAACCTGGTGCTCTCCAGGTGTAGACTATGATGCCCATCACTCCCACAGCCTCACTGGCTGCAGCTGATGTGAGGAGAGGTCCAGTTCAAGTATCTGGAGGGCACCAGGTTGGGGAATGTGGCTCTCTAGGGCCTGGCTCATAAGCTTCCACAATTTTGCTGTTTCAGAGCACCAGCCTTTGCTGACTACAAAGCAGAAAATGTTACTTCCCAATTCTTCAGCCAAGTTCAAGCATAGTTACCTTAGTGAGTCATGACAATAATAGTGTGGAAGAACCACCATTCCCAGTGCAGAATGCACATAAGTTCTTTCAGTACATTATTAATCCTGTATAACAAATACAACTTTCTCAATAGCAGGCCCCTCCACAACTCTGAAATACCCTGGCCTTTGAGGTGCAATCAGTACCAATGACAACAGACCTTTGACAGCATGTAAAAAGTGACTTTTCACCCAAGCATTTGGCTAAAGTGGTGCCGGTGTATTTGATGATTTAGTAAGTTGTAGTTTAAAGAAATACTGCTTTATTGTGTTTGTGTGTGCAACTGTATGAACAATGAATAATGGTAGTATTTTAAATAAACATCCTACTGACTTTGTGAAATTATTATTGGTGTGTGACTAAACGTCTGTGTTTGATCAGAGGCTCTTCTTGAAGGTTGCCTTGAGCCTTTTGAGACACAGGGCACACTTGCAGCAACTTTTCATCTTGTATGCTGCTGTCCTCTCCCCCCCCCCTTCACCCATTCATTTCTTTCTGTGATGACACAACACTCTTGACACTCCCTGCAAGATAGTTAAGAGAATTGCAGCTCTAGCCTGTACTAATAGTTGCCACCAAGCATTTTAGACATCCCCAGTCTAGACCCAGGGAAATCCTGATCTGCAGTATTTTTTAAGGGGAAGGGGCAAACTGCATCCAACTCCCCAGAGCTGTCAAGCACATGCGCTATTCAGCTAACTGTTTACAAAAGGAGTCAAAAGAAGCAAGTTGCAGAAACAGTAGCAAACAGAAAGCAAGAAAAAGTAGCGACCAAACAGAAAACAGTAGCAAACAGAAAGAAAAAACAAAACCAGTAATTTCTAGACAACCTTGCTGATACAATTTCTAATTTGGTTTCAGCAACTTGCATACAGCCAGCCTTATAGTTAACCACTAGCCTGCTGGTGGACCATATGCTGCTCATTACAGACTTTACTGTGGGTCACACGGACTTTACAGTGCAGTGTAGCGTCTACCCAATATTATATTTTACCCTCTTTTTTGGCACTATTGCAGAATCCCATTTTTATTAATTGACAAGTTTAGCTGATTTTAAAATGCAAGACTAAAAAGATGCCCCCAATTAATCAGAATGATTTGTCTTAAATGTACTAATACTATCAGCATTAGGGAAGAGGCATTATTCCCTCGTAGAAGGGGATGATTCTTCCACGATAATGACTACTGTAGCTCATGCTTGCATCTAAACAAAAATTTCTTCAAAAAATAGAGAGTGCATGTGTTAATTAGGTAATTGTCCTAGTCCTCACATAAGTCACTTTTAATGCCAAAGCACAGTAAGTAGATTTCATCCTATGCTATCCCTAGAGATGCATGTACAGGTTCTTACTTGTCTGCCACTCTCTGGATTTTTGTTAAGACACAGAGGGAGACTGCAGATGCATAAATTCATGCTGCCAATTTAAACTGTTGTAGAAAGCATGACAAAATCTGGAAACCATCAGCACAGTTGGGTTACATAATTGCATTTTGTCTGGAATAAAGGAAATCACCGTGGTAGACAGGCAAAGGTAGCGACAAGGACAAACAAGCTTTGCCTGAGTATGGCAATCCATTGAGGCTGAGCATTCAAGGATGTCTCGCTCATGTGGGTTGCAATATCAGCTACTGTTTTCAAAGCAGTGCAATCTTAGAAAAACAAAAAATATTATGGCTATGTCCAACGGTGATGTGGGACTTTCTGGAAAATTTTGAATCAGATGATGCCTCTTCGACCTAAATTGATGGTTTGATGTATCACGCTTAACTACATTATTAAAAAAGAAGAAAAAAGGAGCTCCATGTTAATTTAACATGCTGTATAAAAACCTCAACTCTTTCCAGCAGCTCAAAATAGATGAATAGAAATATTTGATTAAGAACATGTTATGTTTCAATTAAAATAATGAGAGTTTTGACTGTATTTAAATGCTTGTAAATACTATTCTATAGCAGCCTCTATTCCCTGGAACTCCCTTCCATAGGAAAGCCATATGGTACATTGTTTGATTTTTTAGGAGGGCAGTTAATTTTTTTTCTGTTTGGGCCAGCTCTTGCAGCCCTCATTATTTGGGGTGCTGTGAATTTCTGTACACATGGGATTTTGTTTCTTCTCCTTCCCAGTGCACCCCTGCAAAAAAAAAAAAAAAAAAAAAAATCTGCTCTGGAGGGTCACCCAAAACCCTCTAGAGCTGATTTTGAGGGTGCACATGGACTGCAGAGAAAGAAGAAGTTCAACTGCATGTCCAGAAATCTGAGTGAGCAGATATGCAGCTTTTGATACAGCTCCAAAATATTTTAAGATGCTACAATTCACACACTTTAGACTTGAGGGGGAAAATTAAGCTGTCGAATACTCATTTTAGCATGCTAGAATACCTGTTTGCATAAGTAATTGTGTTTTCTTGGGAACAGTCATAAGAAATCATGACTTTGGTTGCACATTTTACTAGTATTATTCATTCTAGCTGCCTAGCTCAGCATGTATTTTTTTCATGCAGCTAATCTCATGAAACAACGAATTTCTAAAACTGAAAACATTATGTAGAAACATAGTGGTGATATTTTTTCCAGCAAATTCTCCCTATCACTGATGCCTTCAGTAATGCTCAGATGTTGTCAGTGAAGACACTACAGGTTGCCTTGATGTAACAAGTCATCCTTAACACAGCTAGCAGCAGGGGCAAACAGCAACAATTAATACTTGGATAATATGGTAAGGTACATTTTTCAACTTGTTACTTGCTCTGGGCCTGCAGCCACTCTATCAGTCAATGGCACTCATGGCAAGTAATGTTGGTTGTGGCAAAGTTTGTGTGTGACCAACAATAGCCCTGCCACCACTATGCAGGAGTTTTTTCTGCCATGGGGTCACGAAGAGTCGGACACGACTAAACGACTAAACAGCAAAGTGTTAAAATGTATATGAAACAAATGAGGAAATAAGCTGCAGCTGCTCTGGAGTCTACCAACCTGTGCCCTTCCTTCAACAGATACATTGGCACAGATTCAAAATTAGGGCAGGAAAATCAGTGCATTGCCATGTTTCCTCAAAAAGACAAGGAGCACCATGAGATATAGATAACTACCGACTCCAAGGTCACCCACACTCAGTTTGAACGGCAGGATCTCCTAGGGTGATCATTCCCTTTCATGAATACCAAGGGGGCAAGGAACAAGACTGAAACTTACCAAGTTGCTCCTGATTTCATGACATATGTGGTTGGTGACAAGAAGAGCAATGTCTGAACAGGCCCCTGCAGTGGCACTCCTGCCAGGGGTGCTAATTAGATAACTATTTTTGTATTGTCACATTTGCTACACAGAAATTCTGCCATACCGAAGTCTAACAGCTAATATTTCTGTTTGTTCCAACTCCTAATATTCTCTCATTTTAACACCTACCACCTGCACCTGTCAAGTAATGAAGAAGTCTGGGTAAATGAGAGCAGTATCAATTTCTCAAAAAGATAGAACTTTAATTAGAAAAATATGATACCAACTCAAAGCTGAAGCTAGCTTCAAAACACATTTTAATCGCACAAGTTATCAAAACTTCGACATTAAAAGCTTGGGTGTCAAAACGTTTTGAAAAACTTTTGCAAGTATATTACAACTTTGCAAGCGGGCAGGGAGAAGAGAAGGAAACTAAGCCTATCTCAGGCAGTCAAAAAAGTTCATTTCGGTTTATTATATGTGGCACAAGCATAACTTAGATAAGCAATTTCAGTGGAATCATTTCACACAAATATGCAGTTGTGTGAGTGCACTGGGAACTTTTAAGTCACTGATCTGCGATTAGAAAGTGAAACTTTAAAGGGCTTACAATACTAACTTTCTCCCTTTACTTCTATGATAGTCTATGTCACACTTCTAGAACATAAAAAGTTCACTTATATTGAGTCAGTGTGTTTCCATATAAAGACTTAATGCTGTGACCCATACAGTACAGATACTGCAGATGGGTTGCTGGCAACATTTTTTTTAAAAGTCCTATCTGATTTCCCCAAGGAATTTGCATTGAATGCGGGGGAGGGGGAGGCAGAGATACAGGCTGGCATTTTGGTGCCATCAACATTCAGTGAGCAGGTGCTGCGAAAGATCAGAAGGTGTGATGAAGGCTACTCCGTCCCCACAATAAACACCATTTAACCTGCTTAGGAGTTGTTGTCCCCCCCCCCCAATAGCAAGAATTGAACCTGGGACCGTCTGCATGAGAATCACGAAGCAATCGGCCCTGCTCTCATGTTTAGAAGGCTCATCCCACCATGATGCCCACAACTCGCCACTAGTTCCCTGATGACTTGACCCGTTAGCTGAAAACAAAACAAAACTTGGGGGCGCCTGGCATCATCCAACAGGAGCGCTGCCAGGCAAGGGAGAAGGCAACTCACCCGGCGGGATCTGGAAGTTCGCAGGTAGCTGTATCGTCACCGTCTGCGGGGCTTTGGGGGCTCCGGGCTGAGGGGTCGGCAGCCTGGTCCCCGCGCCGGGCGTCTTCGGGAGCTGCTGAGCCGGAGGCGCCCCTTTGCCCGCCGCGGGAGCAGACACCGCCCGGGGCTGCTGGGCAACAGAAGGAGGGACTCTGCTGAGAGGAACTTCGGCGTTCAAGGCGACCGCCGCGGCGGGCGGCGCAGCCGGGGCCTCGCGGAGCCCCCCGGTCCCATTCAAGGCGGCAGCGGCGGCGGTGGCGGGGCCGGCCGCCAAGGCTGCGAGCTCAGGAGACCCAGAGGGCAGGACCCTCCCCGGCGCGGCTGCTCCCGGGGTCGTCATGGCGGAGAGGGCGCGCGGCGGAAAGTGCAGGAGCCTTGCGGAGACTCCGAGCGAGTCCACAGCATAGCAACCCAGGAGCCGGCGAAGCTTCCGCAGCTGACGATGCGGCAAAAGCAGCGGCAGAGTCCCCTGCCTCAGAGGCTGCACTGCTCGCGGACCAAGCAAGAGTTAGGGACAGGGCTGCAGAAAACACATGGTCACGCAGCCGCTGCCGGCTTCTCCTCAGAGGCGCGCACGTGTAGCGCCAGGCACTTCTCGCCTGAAGGCTCCAGCCAGGACAGCGGCGCACGCGAGCCGGCAACGCCCTACGGAGCCCCGCGCCGCCTCCAAGACCCGCCCCGAGGAACAGCCCCCAAGCGGCTCCGCTCTCCGTTAGCCATGTTTATATAGCCACGCGGGGCTCCCCGGCGCACGCGCCCTGGCTCTCCTGGAGGCTCATTGGCTACACCGGGCAACCTCGGCTGGGCGGCGTCGCGCGGCGTCACGCAGAGAGAACGGACCCCCGCGCCGCTGAAGAACGCCGGAGGCGGAAAGTTATTGGGGAAATCGAAAGCACCTGGTGGTTTTCTCTCTCTTACACCCAAACACACTCACTCACCGAAGGCGCACGTTGCATTCGAGGAAGTAAGTGGAGTTGGTAATGCCAACAGAATGCCTATAATTGTGGGATTTGTACTTTTAAAATGAAGAACATAGGTTTGCTTTGGGGTGGTGTTTTCTTTAAATTGATATTACTTGGGGAGTCAGCGGAGTGCACATCCACAGGCACCCCTGCAGCCTTGTAAATAAGCACCCCAAAAGTTGCTAGCATGCAAAGAAGAAGCTGCTTTTTACTAGGAGGAGTGAATAACACAGCAGCTTGCTGTTTTTCCGTACAGAGTACAAAGGAAGGAAATGGAGCTCTAACCTTCCACCACCCACCTGCTCACTTTTCTGCATAAAATTTCCTGCACTGAGCTGCATGCATTTCCTTGTTACTTCCAGGCTAGTGGTTAAATACAAGTCTACTGTATTAGGGCTACTCTTAACAAAGTAGTTAGTGGTTTTCAATGTTTGCCATGAGGCTTAAAAAATAAGCAGGGTGCATCCTTTTGAGGACAGGCAGGCTGTTCTGATTTGTTGCAGACATTTATAGATTAATGAAACGATTCTTAAATGTGCTCATTTTGCTTTTTTAAAAACATAAGCATGGATGTGGTTTTGAGATAGCGAAAACTGTCAGGCAGTGCAATTTTATGCTGCCACTTTACTAGCTGCTGCAACAACTAAAGTGGCACATTATATCACTGCAAGTGGGGCAGAGCTGTGCATTTGCAGAGACTGCTTGACCACCTACTACTGAACTCTCTTGTGATGCCTGTGTTTATAATCACACTGACTTGATTTTTACTGGATTTTTACTTATTTATTTTGGTCACTAGCCATTCTTGTTGCTCCTCAACAAACTGCTGGACGCAGGTGGTGCTGTGGGTTAAACCACAAAGCCTAGGACTTGATGATCAGAAGGTCGTGGTTCAAATCCCCGCGACGGGGTGAGCTCCCGTTGCTCGGTCCCTGCTCCTGCCGACCTAGCAGTTTGAAATGCAAGTAGATAAATAGGTACCGCTCCAGCAGGAAGGTAAACGGCGTTTCTGTGCGCTGCTCTGGTTCGCCAGAAGCGGCTTAGTCATGCTGGCCACATGACCCGGATGCTATATGCCGGCTCCCTCGGCCAATAAAGCAAGATGAGCGCCGCAACCCCAGAGTCGGTCACAACTGGACCTAATGGTCAGGGGTCCCTTTACCTTTTTAGGAGGGAGTCTTAGTTATCTCAGTGGGACTTACTTCCCCACAAATTATGCCCAAAGTAGCTTACAGCATTTCACAATTCAAAATAAATCTTAGAAACATTTAGAAATAACGTTAATTTAGCAAATAAATACAAAAAATAAATCCATTCAATGCTGCTGCTTCTTTGGCAATCACTTGTAGCCGAGTAAACAATACAAATATGGTAACCTAGTTTAGCAGCTTCAAATAAAACAGAAGAGAGAATAATCCCTAATTCAGAAATAAGAAAGTAGATCACATGTTGCAGACAATGCACTTGTATCCAATAGTGTGGTTCTGAGACTTCATCTTTAAACATCCAGAATCTCCACCCCATCTCTCACCTGGCTTTCACCCAGAGGGGCCTTATGCTCACCATTATTGTGGGCTCTCGCTTTCCTTCCACACTCCCCCATCCATAAAGGTATGTTCTTCCAGTCTGGAAATCTCAAACAAAGTTTCAGTATTGTGATGACCCCCAAAGTAGTGGACCTTTTAGCCTTCCTCAAGTTAAAATATAAGGGTAACAATGGAGAAACATGATTTAAAGGACAAGTTTTTCAAAGAAAAATAAGCAGTTTCAACATTACCAGGAAAAACTACCCTTAAGCATTTTAGAACATTGCCAATTCTGTGTCTGTGGTTCATGCTGTTCATCATCTTATGCAGACCCAGTGTGTTAGTAATTTAATCCTTAAATATTTCCTATTACTGTGATCGGTTAACACAGTCTAGCATTTTTCTGCTTATCTGCAGCTGCCAATTCCTAATCAACAAGTAGAAATGGTGGCGTGGGCTTGAGAGTGGGAACAGGGCCTGCGTGGGAGCTGCTGCTGCTGCTGCTGCTAGTCACTGGCCTTCCAGGCCCTTGGTTCTTAGTGCTCTCGCAGAAACCCTGCCAAGATGTTCAAAAAATTTGATGAAAAGGAGAATGTGTCCAACTGCATCCAGCTAAAAACGTCTGTTATTAAAGGCATTAAGAACCAGCTGATAGACCAGTTTCCTGGGATCGAACCATGGCTAAACCAAATTATGCCAAAGAAAGACCCTGTGAAGATAGTACGTTGCCATGAACATATAGAAATCCTCACAGTAAATGGAGAATTGTTGTTCTTCAAGCAAAGGGAAGGACCATTTTATCCCACGCTCAGATTACTTCATAAATATCCATTCATCCTACCACATCAACAAGTTGATAAAGGAGCCATTAAATTTGTACTTAGTGGAGCAAATATCATGTGCCCTGGTCTGACGTCTCCAGGAGCTAAACTTTATCCTGCTGCTGCTGATACAATCGTGGCAATAATGGCCGAAGGAAAGCAACATGCCCTGTGTGTTGGAGTCATGAAGATGTCGGCAGAGGATATTGAGAAGGTCAACAAAGGAATTGGCATTGAGAATATCCACTATTTGAATGATGGTCTCTGGCATATGAAGACGTATAAGTGAAGAAGCAGGAAGAATCCATTGCCTCTCAGCTGGGCCTGTTTTTAATTCTTCTTTTAAAAAGTGTGGCTAAATGTAAACTTTGTGGTGATGCTAAATAAATCAAATGAATGCTGGAGGAAAAAACAAGTAGAAATGGCATGTGAATAAAAGTTTGTTTCGTCAAACAACTTTAGTAATTCTTCAAAAGAATTGCTGTTATTGTGTTCAGATGATATGCTGTTTAACTTATAGTCTCCTGCTGAATTGAAATTCAGTATATTGTTTTCCATCTGTCTGAAGTGCTCAAGACTGGTGAATTCCCTTTCAACAATATGAGTCCCTTGGTCTGAGCTACTCAGGAAAAGCAATTACAATATAATTGTAGGTGTTTTTTCCCCCTCTTCGCTTGTGCAGTGCACCTAAATTCTTTTTAATGAGAAAAAAACAAGACATACAAGTTTTATGCAGCTTTGGGACATCATGAACATGTCACAGTTACTATTCAATTATTGAAAATGGAATTGGAATCAAGCACCAATATTGAGAAGTGTAAGTAAACCGTACCATGATCATTTTTTTAGGTTTGTGTAAGAAGCTTGGGTTTTACATGTTGCTTTGTCCAACAGAAATATAAAGGTGATAAGAAATAGGGACTCTTTTAAAACACAAGCAATAAGCCAACCTGTAAGTGAATTGACAAATCCGATTTAGTTGCTTTTGCTGTATGAATTTTTTATAAGCCTATCCATGCTCCTTAGAGAGTTTGAAAAATTATGACATCCATTTAATGGTGATTCCTAGGGAATATTCATGCAACTATTTTTTTGAAGATACACAGGCTTCATCTGGTCTTCAAGCCAGCCCCCCCCCCCCCAAATCTGCAGCTCCTCCACCCCACACTTCATGGGGCTGCCTTTAAAGACAGTTCAGAAGCTTTCGCTGGTACAGAATGCAACAGCCCAGATATTGGCAAGAGCCAAATTGGTCATGGGGAACCTGTGGCTCTCCAGATCTTTCTGGACTGCAGCTCTTGTCATCTGGGTCCATTGGCAATGGTGTCGGGGCCAATGAGAGTTGGAGTCCAGCAACATCTGAAGTGCCACAGGTTCCACATTCTTGGGCTAAATGGTGCCTGCACTGATAACCTCAAGGCTTGATTACCATAATGTACTTTATGTGGGGCTACCCATGTATTTCAGAGGGACACGGGTGGTGCTGTGGGTTAAACCACAGAGCCTAGGGCTTGCCAATCAGAAGGTCGGCGGTTCAAATCCCTGTGACGGGGTGAGCTCCCGTTGCTCAGTCCCAGCTCCTGCCAACATAGCTGTTCAAAAGCACGTCAAAATGCAAGTAGATAAATAGGTTCCACTCCAGCGGAAAGGTAAACGGCATTTCTGTGTGCTGCTCTGGCTCACCAGAAGCAGCTTAGTCATGCTGGCCACATGACCCGGAAGCTGTACGCAGGCTCCCTCGGCCAATAAAGCGAGATGAGTGCAGCAACCCCAGAGTCGGCCATGACTGAACATAATGGTCAGGGGTCCCTCTCCTTTACCTTTACCTTTACCTACCCGTGTATTTCAACCAGAAGCTTTAACTAGAGTGGAATGCAGTAGCCAGACTGCTCAAAGGAGCAGATTACTGGCAACAAGTTACCCCATTGTATTATTGCTCTGTATTAAGGTTCTCCAAGACAACTGCCTTGCAACAGCCCCCCCCCCCTTCTCTAGTACTGGACACAGCATGGATTGCTGTGGTAAATTTCTGTTTGTTTCCTCTAAATCACCAGGCCCAGACAAAATGAATGTGATTACATATCTCAGTTGTCCAAAGTTTATAAGACTCAGGGCGCTGGTGTGCAACAGCCTTTGCCAACCTCTTGCCCTCCAGTAGTTTTTGGAAATTTTTATCAGTCTCATCCTTTATAGCCATGTTGGCTGATGCTGATGGCAGCTGTAAGCTGTAAGCATCACGAGGGCAGCAGATTGAGGAAGGCCGTTGTGCACCAAGCAAAATTTATTACCGGTAAGTGAAACTTCTCATCATCTTTCCTCACCTTACCGCCGTTAAGTTAGTATGCTTGTTCAGAGGATAGTAATACATTCTGATGAAATATATATAATAAAATGGCCAATTGTATCTTTTATTAGGATCTTTTGACCCTAAGAGCTCTCAGGGTGCAATCCTATACACACTTATCTTGGATTAAGGCCTGTTGAACTCAGCGGGGCTTCCTTCTGGGTAGATCCATGTAGGATTGTAGTGCACTTTACCTTGAGCTCAGTGGGAGTTACTTCCAAGTAAACGTGATTAGGATCAGACTGCACATTACGTAGATCTATGGCCAGACTTGTCTCAGTTCAGAAGAACCAAAATTATTGACTGCATGAAGAAAAACAAGCGAATTGACACAGAAGCGGATGCTACTCACAGCTTGTATTAATAAAATAGTTTACATGCTTCAAGTGAGGAAACTGCTCCCCTCTCCTAAAAATTCTGTGTATGTGCCATATTTTTCCATTTAATTTTCTTATGCCTTGAGTATATCTTTCCCACTGTGGCAGATGCACAGAAGCAATCATGAGAGCTGCAGTATGTTTTCCCTGAAATATTAATTGTAAAAACTATTCTTCAGAATTGTATGTTAACAAAACTGATTGTCACACTGTGGAAATTAGGATGGTAATTTCCCCCTAAATAATACACAAAATTATGTTTTCATATGCTTTCCCAGAACCCTTTCATACCCATAATGTTCTCAATATGGGGCTTCTTACAGTATATTATAAATTAGCATCAATTACTATAGCTCACAGCATTGTCAGTCTAGAGACAGAGACAACAGAAGTCACATAACGTTGTACCACCAGATGCTAGGGGACACCTTGTGCACTTCATGAATTTTCAATTGAAAGGCACAGTTGCCAGTTAGAATAATTTATATCAATTCTATACAGGTGTAGTTTGTTTAGCTCCTATTTAGCCAATCACTCATAACCATAATAGCTGGTTTTGTTGCATCAAAGCAAATGCTAGGGTTTCCTGTTGTTGTTTTGCCACACTGTGAAGCCTAATATACAACTGATACATGGTTTCATGATTTGAGGTGGAGAAAGCAAGTAAATTTTATAGGGGTTATTGGCTGATTCCTAATTGGTCCCAAGACAGGAGCGAGCTAGCAGTAAATCACACCGAGAAAGTTGGAGTTAACTCTTTATTAGCAAAAACAGGATCTACACAGGAGTGTCAGGCCTAATGAGTACAGCAACTCATTTCTGGCAGGACTTGCCCCCATGAAGCAGTTGCTAAGATTGCGAGTTCCCGCCTCCCCACAGCTCCCTAAGTCCCCTCCTCTCCAGGGTTTTTCCCAAGCAATCTGACACAGCAACTGTGTGTAGCTAACATCTCCTCCACCCTTTTCATGACTCTCCTGGTTCTGGGAGACATGGGGGGGCGGGGGGCGAGAGAGGAATTTGTTGCAGCAGGAGGGGAAGACACTCATGCCTCTTCTGTTCAGTTTCTGTTTCAGTTTCTGTTAATTGGTTCTCGTGGGAAACTTGCAGATTCTAGCTTCACCAATTAACTCAAGCTGGTGTCAATTTACTCTTGGCAGAAAGCCCAGGTCTGCTTGACCTAGAAACTACTCACTCTGATTGGTTAATGAGCAGCACTCAACTCTGTTATCTAGGGATTGCTAGCACAGTTTGATGTGAGGTGTGTTAGGAGTTAGAAGTGCTGTGTATGGTTATGAGAGAGAGAGAGAAAGAAAGAAAGGAAGGAAGGATTTATTTTGCTTTTATTTGTATGCAGAAACTCTGCTGGTTTTATTTTTCCCTTTTAATAAATCCTGTAAATAGTTATTCTGAGTCTAGCTGACTAGTCATTACTGCCGCAACTAGCTTCTTCGCTGTGCAGGAAAACTCTGCTACGTTTGGGCTAAAGCCAATAGGGCTATGCCTGACACTCCAAAGTTCCATGAGGTTATGGGCATTGTGCTGCCAGCCTGAGTTGCGGTGGTGTCAGCATCAACGGCGTTGGTTCCAGTAGTTCCAGAGGTTGTTGTTCCTGGCTGGTTCCTGACCGTGGTGAGCTGGTGACGCAGCGGACAGAAGGACAACAGCTGCAGCGTGTGAGTGCTGGGTGCTGTGGTTCCTGTTTTCTCTCTCGGTGGTCGTGAGTAGCTGGTTCCGGGTTCCAGGGACATCGCTCTCAAGATGGCCTCACAACCAGTTCAGATGGTTTTTGAGCGTCTGAATGACTCCAATTACTTGCTGTGGTCGGAACGCATGCAGGCAGTGCTGCAGAGGGATCGTCTCTGGCAAGTGGTGAGTAAGTTTCCTGCAAAGCCTGATGATGAAGACCTCGATAAAGACCAAAGAGCAAGGGCCACAATTGTCTTGGGGCTGGAAGATTCCCAGTTGCCGTATGTGAGGGGAATCAAGACAGCTAGAGGTGTGTGGCAAGCACTTAAAGAACTCCATGTGCGTGAGACAGCGGTTTCCAAGCTGTTCATTCGCAAGGCATTGTACAAGGCAATGTTACAGCCTGGGGTTACAATGCAAGAACACCTACACAGTTTACAGTTAAAGTTTTCTGCGCTGCAGGAAAGAGACTGTGCATTAGACCAGCAGGAGAAGGTGGCTATTATTTTGAGTTCTCTCCCGGAAAGCTGGGATAATTTAGTTTTGTCTCTAGAAGGCATGCAGGAGCATGATTTATCAGTCAGTTACGTTACTGGGCGTTTGATTGAAGAATGGCAGAAGAGGCAAGAAAGGTCGGTGGCTGCAGAGGCTTCTACAGGTGGGCGGTTTGGAAGGAGTTCTCATGCCGTGCCAGAGGTGAAGCAAGAGCAGCGTACCGGTGAGGAGTCAGCGTTTGCTGTTAGGCGTTGTTTCCGATGTGGGTCTTCAGCGCATCTAAAACGACAATGTCCGGAGTTGGTCAAGTCTCAGTTGCCGGTGCAGGAGCAGAGACGAGATCAGCAGCAGCAGCAGCGTAAAAAGAAATTCTTCAAACGAAAACAGTCGGCTCAGCTGGTGACCGGCGAGGTCAAGATTGCTGATGAGAAACAAGCGGTTTGGGTGGTCGATTCGGGAGCGTCTCGCCACATCGTGAATTCAGATGAATTATTTGTTTCCAAGAACTCAGCACAGCGCAGCCAGGTGGCTCTAGCAGACGGAAGTACTTCCGAAGTGATTTCGGGGGGTGCAGTTTTTGTTCCTTGTCTTCGTGAATGCCTGCAAAATGTACTTTGTGTGCCATCATTAAGGAGCAATCTGATGTCTGTAGATTGTTTGCTGAAAGCTGGGTTTAAAGTGTATTTTGAAGGAGACAGTTGCATTATTAAGAAGGCTGGTGAGATTTTAGGCACTGCTAAGTCAGAGGGAGGCTTGTTTTGGCTTAAAGCAGGATCTCAAGTTGCAGCAGTAGTCAGTAAATCTCAGCCTGCAGTGAATAACAAAGCTATACATGACAACTGTGTGCACTTATTGCATAGGAAATTGGGGCATGCTTGCTGGAAAAGTGTACTAAAAATGTCTGAATTGGCTGATGGGGGTAATTTAAAGAGTTGTAACAAGTACCTTGATTGTAATGTGTGTAAAAAGGTTAAAACCCACAGAGTCTCTTACCCCAGAAGTGACAGAGTTAGTGAGTCACCGCTACAGCTGGTTCACATGGACGTAATTGGTCCATTTGCTGTAAGCAGGGGTGGATCGCGTTTTTCACTAACAATTGTGGATGACGCCACGCGTTATTCTTGGGTTTTTCCCATGAAGAATAAGGGTGACGTGTTCACTAAGTTTAAAGGCTGGGTGGCATCTGTGGAAAGATTTCTGTCCATTAAACTCAGAAGGATACAGACGGACAGAGGTGGCGAATTTATGTCAAATGCCTTTAAAGATTGGTTACAAAAGCGTGGCATTGGGCATAGAAAAACGAACGTTTTTTCCCCTGAGGAGAATGGCGTTGCAGAGTGAAAAAACAGATCTTTACAAGATATGATGTTTGCCATGCTTGAGGATGCTGATTTGCCCATGTCTTATTGGGGGGAGAGCATGCTCACTGCGTGTTATCTCCAAAATAGGCTCTTTCATCAAACAATAGGTACAACCCCATACTTTAAATTGTTTCAGAAAAAACCTAAAATTGACCATTTGCATGTGTTTGGATCAAAAGCCTGGGTATTAATTCCGAAACAAATGAGGAAGAAGGGAGATCCTAAGACCAAACAGTTAGTGTTTGTGGGTTACCAGGAGCTGGGAAAAGGTTTCCGCTTTGCTGAAGGGACAAATGGCATTGTGATCTCCAGGAATGCCAGTTTTTGTGAACATAGTGGCTGGGAGAGACTACATGCCAATACTGAGGTTTGGTTTGAACCTTCCCAGGAGCTTCATGACTCTGAAGGTAAACATAGAGAATCAGAGTCTGAGGGGGAGGAAAGTTCAGATAAGAGCTCTCAAGAAAGTGGAGTTAGCCAGAGACCAGTTGCTAAGCAACAAAAGAGAGGTCATAGTTCTGAGGAGGAAAGTGGGTCAGAAGAAAAATTTTCTCCCAGAAGATCTAAAAGACAAAACAAAGGAGTGCCTCCAGTGCGTTTTTCCCCAGATACTGCAAATGTGTTTAGTGTAAGTGCAGAACCCAAGAGTTTTCAGGAGGTGTTAAAGTTACCAAAAGAGGAGGCAGAGCGCTGGAAACAGGCAATGGAGGAAGAGATGTCCTCTCTGAATGAGCACAAGGTTTTTACACCAGTAGCAGCGCCTGAGGGGGCAAAGATTGTAGGCTGCAGGTGGGTGTACAAACTTAAACCTCTGGTGACAGGAGAGTACAAATACAAAGCTCTATACGGTCTCAAACAGGCTGCAAGATCTTGGAACAGATGTTTCCATGAGGCCTTAGTGTCATTTGGTTTCAAGCAGAGTACAGCTGACAATTGTGTTTATGTACGTGGTACAGGCAGTGATCAAGAGTTTTGTCTGATTTATGTAGATGATGTATTGTATGCCTGTAAAACAGATAAACAAACTAAAAGGTTTGCCAAGCAATTGTCCAGTAAGTTCAAAGTGAAAGACTTAGGCCCGGTTAGGACATATCTAGGGTTGGAAGTGTGCTGGGCCCAAGATGGCAGCTGCCTAATTAGTCAGCAGAACAAAGTTAAACAACTACTGACTACATACAGGATGCAGGATTGCAAAGGGGCAGCGGTGCCTATGGATCCAGGTTTCATAAAAACACTTCACATAGATGAGAGTCCTGAATTTGAACACCCTGATGTATATCACTCTGTAATTGGAAGTTTATTGTATATAGCACAGTGGTCCAGACCAGATATTAGCTATGCAGTAGGCATATTAAGTAGATTGGTCTCAAAACCCACACTAAATGCCTGGAAAGGGGTAAAACAAGTTCTGAGATACCTCAAACAGACAATTGGCTATATGTTACAATTAAATTCTTCCGAGGATGAAATGTTGAGTTGCTACTGTGATAGTGACTGGGGAAATTTGCCAGATAGAAAATCTGTCACAGGACTAGTCATAATGGTCGGTGGAGCTTTAATCAGCTGGCGGTCTCGCAAGCAAGACATTGTAAGTGTGTCATCAACGGAATCAGAGTACGCCGCATTGAGTGAATTGTGCAACGAGGTGATTTATTTCAAGCATTTGTTGGCAGATTTAAATGTAAATTGTGGAGAACCAGTACAAGTTTACATTGATAATCAAGCTTGTATAACCTTAAGTAAAACAGAGGGTTTCAAATCGCGTTCCAAACATATCTCTGTAAAATACCAAAATGTACGTTGCTGTGTACAAGACAATGTAATCACCTGTACTTATGTGTCAAGTGAAGAAAATGTAGCAGATGTGTTAACTAAACCATTGGCAAAGATAAAGAACAAGCGAATGTGCAAGGGTTTAGGTTTGCTGGAAAAATAATCTCCTACATAGGTGTATTTGGAGTTAATTGTTCAGCAGAATCTGTGAGGGGGTGTTCAGTTTCTGTTTCAGTTTCTGTTAATTGGTTCTCGTGGGAAACTTGCAGATTCTAGCTTCACCAATTAACTCAAGCTGGTGTCAATTTACTCTTGGCAGAAAGCCCAGGTCTGCTTGACCTAGAAACTACTCACTCTGATTGGTTAACGAGCAGCACTCAACTCTGTTATCTAGGGATTGCTAGCACAGTTTGATGTGAGGTGTGTTAGGAGTTAGAAGTGCTGTGTATGGTTATGAGAGAGAGAGAGAGAGAAAGAAAGAAAGGAAGGAAGGATTTATTTTGCTTTTATTTGTATGCAGAAACTCTGCTGGTTTTATTTTTCCCTTTTAATAAATCCTGTAAATAGTTATTCTGAGTCTAGCTGACTAGTCATTACTGCCGCAACTAGCTTCTTCGCTGTGCAGGAAAACTCTGCTACGTTTGGGCTAAAGCCAATAGGGCTATGCCTGACACTCCAAAGTTCCATGATCTTCAACGGTTGGACTCATCTTCTGGCCTCCTCTCTGCCACAGGCTCCCCCAGCTCACTAAGTCCTGTTACCATCTTCAGCTTCTGACACCTCCTCCTCCCAGGCTTCTCCCTCTTCTCTCTCTGACCACTCATTGTCATCCCAGCACCAGTCCCCGGACTCTGAGCCTTCTTCCTTTTGGGGGTTCCCCAGCTGGTTCCTCCCACCATTCCTCTTTATCCAACCAGTCCATGATATCCCATGATTCTTTGCGCCAGACCATTCCAAAACACACTGAGTTGAATCCAGATTTGAGGTTGTATTCAACACTGTTGTTCCGCTTGCATAATAGGCTTTTGCTTGCACGATGGAATTTCCTTGTCCTCTCTTCTGCAGCCCCCACCCGTTCACTCTCAAAATGTTTTTCCACGTGGTTGAGAAACCCTATAGAACAGTTTTGTAGGTCCTTGAGGAGAAGTGAGGAAGAAGTCCCACTGCACAAGCAGAAGTCTTGAACAAGTAGAATGGCAGCATTGAATACAACTAGTGCTATTTTTCTAGAAAAAGAAGTGCTGGAACTCACCATGAACATCTCCCTCGTTCTCTTAGAATGGCAATGGCACCCACCTGAGCGTTGTCAGAACTGAGTTCTGGCTGAGGAAAAGCCCTTAGTTTATTGCGCTTGGTCACCGTTGAAATCAGCTGGGCACATTAATAACTTAAGTCCCGGAGATTTCTGTCTCCTAGATTTGAACAGACATATCCAGATGACTCCATGCTCCAGAAGAATGGCTGGAAATGGAGGGAGATGTAGAGAAATGCCAAAATAAAAGGCTGCAGAAAGAATAATCTCATTATCTGGACAAGTCGCTTCTTGTACACAGTAAGAAGCTATTTTAAAATGTCCCCAGGGTTGCAAGTGAGGATTGCTCATAGAAATAAACTCAGAAATCCAAGATTGGGAGCCAGTGTGTACTCACACAAAAGACTGCACAAAAGACCTCAACAAGGAAAATATTTTTTTCTGGGAGGTTGAGATATTTTTAATATTGCCATTTCAGAACTCAGTTTTGAGTCTATTCTTTAATGTAGAGATTTGTCTGTTTGTCATATGTAGAATGTGGAAGGGTATTTCTGGCAGATGGCATCTGTCATATCTGTTATATGTCTTTTGCACCTAGTTGCTACATCTTGGGGTTCCAGTAAAAAGTAAAGTTGATCCAAAAGTCTGCCTACCCCTAACATAGTTGGTAGCAATCAACAAGAAAGTCACTGGAGATAGGAGCAAACATTAAACAACATTTGTGCATGCATCTACAAAGCAACCTCATCGGTCTGAAAATTCTGTACACATAATCTGAGCCTGAGAAAACCTTCTAAGGAAAGTGACACACTCATATTGTAATACAGTCAAGCCTGAAGAGTAAACACACAAATTTGTATTCGAAACTACACACTGTAGTGACATGTCTAGCAGCCACTATTATGATGATGATTTATTAGTCACATAACATAAGCACACCACTGTCACACAATCCTAAGGAATGAAGGAATCCCCATTTAGGATCTGTGAGCAGTGATTAGTGATTTACATGGACCAAGTCTTCAGCACTTCTCTTTTGCAAAGAGAATCCCATGGCAGCTTTTCCCAATCTGCTGCCCCCCAGTTGTTTCGGACACCAACTCCCATCAGCCTCTGCAAACATGCCCTGTGATCAGGGATGATGAGAGTTGTAGTTCAGAACATCCGGAAGACGCCAGGTTGGGGAAGACTGCTCCATGGTATTCATTACATGAAAGGGCACAATACAAATCACATGCTTCAGAAGTCACCCTATGAAATCAGCAGCAGTAGGTGGCTTGTGATGTAAGCAGTATGGAAAGAGCCCAGTTCCCAACCCTGAATCACGCAAAACAAGCTAATATATGTTAGAACAACCTTGGGTCCCCAAATGTTGTTGGACTACAACTCCCATAATCTCTGACCACTGGTCCTGCTAGCTAGGGATGATGTCTTGAATGGAGGCAATCTAAAAAGATGTGTCATTGGAGCATGTGAGGATAACATAGGTTCACTTCAGAGTTGGTGTCTTCTGCTGGGATGAACTCGAGCCAGATTTTGTTCTGGGTTGCTAATGGAGGCAGAGGAGAGGCACTGACAAGGTGTGAAGTTTCCCTCTCATGAAAGCAAGCAAGTGTAGCATAGCAGTCTGGGAAATGGATTCACGTACCTTTTCAACCATAAAACTCAATGACCTGGTTTGAACACCATGGTAAGCCACAGTGTCTTACTGACGCCACTAACTCCATCTCACTAACCTGGGGGGCCTGTGAGTCTGTGGTTTGCCTCGGGTGCCAAAATGTGTTGGGCTGGCCGTGGACACCACATACACCACCACAAGCCCTTTGGAGAAAAGAAGACATACAAATGTGATTAAGAACGTAGAGCCTGCTGGATCAGGTGATGTCACAGCATCCCACCCTGGCATTGGGTGGAATGCTGCAAGCAGCATTCAAACACAAGAGCACTCTACCCTTGATTGATACATAGAATTGATTGATACATGAATTGCAGAAAAGAAGAGAAAAGAAAGAAAACCTAGGTAGATTTTATGACTTGGGGGAAGTTAGGCACAACACTGCTGTATTTTTTATTTTATTTATGTATGCATTCTTATGAGTAGGAGACTCCCTTTCAAAAAATAAAGTCAGGCCTTTGGAAGATTTTGTCACTAGGACTGTGCCACTTGTTCCCATTAGTGCTGGCTGGTGAACGTGGCATGTATTTTTTATTCTAAAATATTTATATTTGCAAACTAACATGTCACAGAACAGAATCAAAATTTAGCATCGCCGTGACTGTCTCTTGTTTCATTATTATCTCTCTGGAAGAGATCTCAAACACCGATGCCCTTGCAAATGTGCTGTGTTGCTTGGTAAGTTCGTTTTTATATCGAGACACAGGGGCTCATATTTCAAGTGTTACTCTCTGAATATTCCACCCAATAACAAATGCAAATCATAAATGTCAGCGCTGAAAAAGCTGGGCAAGACAAAAGAAACCAATAAATGGAATAAACTCAGAGCATATTTCCCTGTTCAGAAAATCCCTCCAATGCAGTAAAACAGCATCATAAGGAAAGTACATCATCTCACCCTACAAAGTTGCTCTCGTGAGCCAAGCTATGGCACCTCATTATCTGTTAAGCCAGTGACTATGGGCACAACCCAGAAAAAGTCAGGAACAAAATCCAAAATGGATTTGGATGCCAATCAAATTATTTGTAATGGGGAGGCTGATTAGTGAGGATTTCTATACCACTTTATATATTTAAAATATATCTAAGAACTGTAGCAAACAACTGAAGCAACAACAAACAACTTACACAAAATATTACAAAAATAAAGTTACATATAAAAATGTTACAATAATACAAAGTTACTAATATTGATGTATTTTATATATATAACTAACTTTGTACTACTGTAACATTTTTATATGTAACTCTGTATTTTTGTCAATCAATTCATTTACCTTCTGACACACCCTCCTCTCAGGCTCTGGGTTCTTGCCCAGGGTCCAAACAAACTTTCAGCTCACCCACAAAAGTCTCACAATGAAAGGAGTTCCTGGAAACAGCAGACATCACCCTAGTCTCTCACTCTAGATTTGCTTTTTATGGGCAGGTCCAAGTTGGATGGTACATCCTTAGGCTGCCCACAGCTGTGTCCCATTCAGCTGAACTCTCCACACCCAGTTCAAGTACAGCAGGTTAGTTGAGTGGTCCAGGGGTCCAGAGGATGGAGAAAGGACCCTCCTCCACTGACAGCTCTTTCCTCACCCTTTGTCCTCTCCTCCTCCTCCTCCAGATGCTGGCTGAGCAAGTGGTAGCTCAGTTGCTTTAGATATACCTGTCAGGTTCTGTGCCTGTGTGGCTTTCCTCAGCAATTTCTGTTTCCCTGGGGATGCCATGTGTCCTCTTTTTTCCAGGACACACCCTCTTTTTCAGGGGTAAAATTTGAGACAAATCGCATTTAGAGCCAGTGTGGTGTAGTGGTTAAGAGTGGTGGACTCGTAATCTGGTGAACCAGGTTCGCGTCCCCGCTCCTCCATATGCAGCTGCTGGGTGACCTTGGGCTAGAAACACTCCTCTGAAGTCTCTCAGCCCCACTCACCTCACAGAGTGTTTGTTGTGGGGGAGGAAGGGAAAGGAGAATGTTAACCGCTTTGAGACTCCTTCGGGTAGTGATAAAGCGGGATATAAAATCCAAACTCCTCCTCTTCCTCCTCCTCCTCTTCTTTAGTTGCTTTGAATGACCATCACAGCATCCTCCTTTTTGCTCTGCAAATTAAGGCAACAGGACAAACTGTAGTCTGTGGATGCCCTTCCACCTTTCTGCAACCTATGATACCACTGGCCATGAAGACTTGGTGGCAGAGCTGCAGAAACTAACAGACATTCAGATGATCAGAATCAAATTGTTCGTCTGGGTCCCTAACAAGGACATCACAGAATGTAACAATGATAACTGCACCTTCTCTGCTGGGTGCAACATGGTTCAATTTCAGAATGTTTACCATTCAACATCTATATATGAGGCTGTTGGCAACATTCTGCAGACTAGAGGCACAGTATTGGTAATGTCTTTACAGTCTTTCTAGTCTTGAAGTTAGACTGCTGCAATGCAGTCTTTGTCAGTGTGAGAGCCAGTGTGGTGTAGTGGTTAAGAGCGGTAGATTCGTAATCTGGGAAACCGGGTTCCCATCTCTGCTCCTCCACATGCAGCTGCTGGGTGACCTTGGGCTTGTCACACTTCTTTGAAGTCTCTCAGCCCCATTCACCTCATAGTGTTTGTTGTGGGGGAGGAAGGGAAAGGAGAATGTTAGCCACTTTGAGACTCCTTAGAGTAGTGATAAAGTGGGATATCAAATCCAAACTCTTCTTCTTCTTCTTTGCATGGCCAGCTGTAATACTATTAATAAGTACAGTAAAAACAGGAATATACTTGCAGAATTGATAACTGACTACTCAGTGTGAATTTATTGCCTTAAATTAAAGCAAGCGAAACTGTTTTGAAAGCTGTAGCTTAAACAGGATAATTGTTCTGTCTCCTGCTTTTTACCCTGACATTTGCCAAAACTCATGACTTAATTATTTTTATATATTCTATAAAATTTGGGTTTTTTTGTACGATGCATGTGGAGATGCAAGATTTTCCCCTCCCCATTCCTTTTTTGATTCTAAAATGAATATAATGAAGTACCAATGGAAAGTAATCAGGTAGAAGCAGAGGAAAACCTCCCAAAATAAGGGCTGGAAGCAAGTTGTTTGCTGGGTGAGGCACCTTACCACAAGTAGCAGTTTTCAGGTTACCAACTTATAAATCAGTTCCTGTAGCTGGGAAAATTTTACTTGTGGCACCAGAACCTGGGCATTTTCCATTGTTGCCCTTAAACTTTGGAATATCCATCCTTCTGTCATATGTGAAGCATCATCAACTATTTGCTTTGGACATCTTATAAAGACTAAACAAGAAATCCTTGTAAGCTGCTGAAAGAACAGGTGGAATTTAAGTATTTTTTGGTGTGTGTATATTATTGTGGTAGAGCTATTTCTTTTAACAGCACCCTGGCTGGTAGAAATATACAGAAGTTTCCCTTATAATTGTGATTCCAAGGCAGAAAAGGCTTCAACTCCTAATCTTCTACTTGGCACAAGAGCCTCGCCAGAAAATATCTGGCAACCCTAGGCGCACAACAAGAAGTTCAGCTTCAGTTGCTGACTTGGCAGGCTGTGCCAAAAAAAAAAAAAAGTGGGGGGGGGAGGGTTGGCAACCCTGACTCGCACCAACGTATTTGAATAATTATTAATAAAAATTTTATTATTTGTACCCTGCCCATCCGGGTGGCTTCCAACAAAATATAAAAAATTATAAAACCTCAAAAACATTAATTCAATTTCTTAAAATGTAAAACAACATTGTAAAATGTAAAATAATTGTAAAACAACAATAGCAACCTCAAGGCGGTTTACAAAAATAAAATTCACAACTATACTTTAAAAAACCCCCACAAAATATGGCATGTGTGTTTCAAATTAATCCCGCGCCCTTTCAAGCCAAGAAGGAAACAGTGCATTGAAGGAGACAGCAAAGATCCCACTTGAAACGGGACTGAGGGTTTCGCTTAGACGTGCTTTGCCGCACGAGCTGGAAGCCTGCTTTGCTTCTCGCGACTTGAAAGGGAAACGCCAGGCTCAGAAAAGAGTGGGCTGGACCAATGATGCGAGGAAATGGGGGGGGGGGGAGGCAGGGGCGGGAATAGATCAACAGAGAACTTCTCTCCCGACTGCCCCCTCCTCTGGGGCTGTAACATTTGTCATCGCTCGAAGGAGGTCGGGTAGGAACGTACCATTATCGCAGCAAAGGGGTGCGTTCGCTAACAGTCATCACGGGCGCATTTTCCGGACGGCAACGGGGACCATTCCGTTTGATAACGCAGGTACCTGGAGCTGAGTCGAAAGCCGCGCCGCGCCGCCGGGGCACGGTGGCGCCCGATGTCGCCGTTGGCCAGGACGTTGCTCCATGCCCTCCCCTGTTTTGAGAGTGGCGATGGCTCGGCCCAACGGGTAACCGCTTCCTCCTCCACAGCTCGCTGCTGTTCTTCCCAGGGCTTTGCCGCTGCTGTCGCCGCTGTGGCCTCAGAGGCGGGAGGGGGCAGGAAGGAGGAGGAGCGGGGAGCCGCCGCGGTGCGCGCCGAGGCCCGTCTTCGCGCGGGGGCCCAAGATGTCGGTGGCGTTCGCAGCCCCCAGGCAGCGGGGGAAGGGCGAGATCACGCCGGCTGCCATCCAGAAGGTGGGCTGAGGGGCCTAGGCCGGGCCAGGCTGCCGAAGCCGGGGCTGGGGCTCATTACAGGGGGGCGGGTGAGGGAGGTCGGCGTCCTGGCTCGCGCCTGGGGCTGCTCGGGACGTTGGGGGGCCCCAAAAGTAGTCCTTAACCGCTTTAATGTGGCGCTTTACCTTTCTCTTTCCCTGCCCCAACACTTCCCCGCTCAATGGAGGGGTTGTAGTTGTGGCAGCCCTGCGAGGTAGGCCGCTATTGTGACTTCCCCTATGAAGGGGTTGGCGGGAGGGGTAGGGTGGAGGTGACTTGAATATCCAACACAGCTGCACCGACTTTCCACTTTGAATAGTAGTAGTAGTAATAATAATAATAGTAATAATAATTTATACCCCGCCCATCTGGCTGGATTTCCCCAGCTACTCTGGGCAGCTTCCAGCAAAATCATTCATCAAATATTAAAAGTTTCCCTAAACAGGACTGCCTTCAGATGTCTTCTAAAAGTCAGTAGTAGTAGTATTGTGGCTTGCATTCGTCGAGATAAGCAGTGTGGTTGTAGTAGTGGGTTTAAAAGTGTGGGATTAGGACCTGGGAGACCAGGGTTCAAATGCCCACTCCATCTTGATGGCCTCTGGGTGGCCTTGGGCCAGTCACTGCTTCTCAGCTCAGCCGAACTCAATAGGGTTATTTGAGGGTGGGTGGGGGTTAAATGAGGAAGGTGGGAACCATGGCATGCCACTTGAAGGCCCTGAAGGTAGGGTATAAATGAAATAAATAATAATAAAATGTTGGAAATCGGGAAAGCTCAAGCAGCGGCCCCAAACAACATAATCATGGAGTGGAAGGGAAGCGTAGAGCTAAATGGATTATAGGGGAGGGGAAGGAGGAGTGCATTAGCTGGAATTGCTCAAGAAATTGCAGAAAATCTTGTTACATGCATGTGAAAATGTCAGAGATGACCCACTAATTATAAGTGATTCTCTCTCCTACCTCTCCTCCCCACCCCAAAGGCCCACAGCATCCAGCATGTTGCTAACTCATGATCTACTGAGCTGGGGGGGGGGCACAAATCATTATTTACTGAGTAATATAAGAGCAGGCATTCAGGATTAACGCAGTGGTGAAGGCAGAGTATAAGAGAAATCATAGCTCTTACCTACTGTTTCAGTATGAAATTGGGGAACAGTTGAAATTAAAAGTACTTGCATCTGGAGGTGTATGTTTCAGCTGAAGTACTTTTACAGTAAGTTAAGTAGTTTAGAAGAGTGAAGATTTTAAAGAGTTGCTGTAAGTTAAATTGTTATGCTTCAGGGGAAATGATGGAAAAGGAGGGTGGGCTGGTTATGGATAGGTTAGTAATAGGGTATGGGACTGTTAAGATGCTAAAGATATATTTGTGATGCAAAAGTACTGTTGAAAACTTGAGAAACCTGATGGTGGAAACACTTGCAGAACTGGAAAGATCACTGTGGAAAGCATATAGATGTTATGGTTTCTGGTGTTGCTTAATTCATGGCAGTGGTAGTTAACTAAGAATTTGATCGTCTGCATTCTTTTGCTGACATTGAGGCTACAGTTTTAACACCAATTCATTGAAGTCCCAGAACTGTTTCTAAATGGCTGAACTAGAGGTTACATTTCTTTTTGGGCATGGTGGATTTTTCAAACCATACAGTTTCATCTAAAGTCACATCCTCCCCATCTGCAATTTGGAACTAATAAGACTGGTCTATCAGTGGTGGTCTCACAATTACAATAAGATAATATATGTGAAGTACTTTCATTTGCTCAAACTGGTGCTTAAGTATTGATTCTGTTTAAGTAAACTACACAATTTTAAGTTCTATATTATCTCTGGTAGCTAACTTCATAAGTGCAGAATCAAGAATTTGATGCTTTTAACTAACTGAAGTAATAGTAGTTATAGTAGAATTTTTTTTGTCTTTATAGTGACTGCATAAGACAAGAAAAATGAAGTGAAAGCAGAAATTCCTATTTTTTTTCCTTCTAAAAATTATGAGTAAATAATTATTATGGGGGTGGGGAGGGAAAGGAATAATCTATGTATGACTAGGAAAGTAAAGTGTTTTACTGCTTCAAAATACCTACCGTAATTGCCCACACTTATTCAAATGAAGCTTCTTTGATTTTAGGTTGTCTGACTTTTCTAATTCTGTCATTCTTAATACCACTATTCAAGTTTGAGTATGCTTAAGATTGTTGTAGAACTTGAAGTTCTTGATAGCTAAAAGGGACACTGGGAAAATCAGTTACATAGTTGCTGTACCCTCCCCCTTATTGAGGAAAAAGTACAACAGATAAATAGTGGTGGTAATGAAGCTGAACTCTGGATTCCACAAGAGGGACCAAGAAAGTTTATGATCTGGGTTGAAAAGACAGATTGTGACAAAATCTAGCTCCAGTTGAGATCAGTAATCCTGTTGCCATGATAGGCAGCGACTCTGAAAGGAGGAAAAGGTCTTTTGCTAAACTTTCAAAAAGAAAAGAGATTTGGAAGAATAGAGTTCAGTGGGTGCTTGAATGGATTGACTTTATTGAGAATCTGTTTTATTATTACAGATGTTGGATGAAAACAACCATCTCATTCAGTGTATAATGGACTACCAGAACAAAGGCAAAACTTCAGAGTGCTCTCAGTAAGTTAATTACCTGAATGTAATTCATGTTCACTCTTGCCATGTTCACTTTAACCATGCTCTAAAATAATGTGCTGTGCGTACAGAACAGGTTTTTCAGGTGCACAAAACACGTTATGCAAGCAAGTGCATAATCTCTAACTTCTGCTTATATAGCATTATTGTATAGTATTGGTTGTTACAAGTAATATTTTTTTCTGTTCAGTTAGCTTGTTAGTATATCTCAGACATGTCCAACCGGTCAATTGTGATCAACCAGTAGATCACGGGAGTAATCCTGGTCAATTGCGGAAATGTTGTCGCCTCCTGGTGCTGGGTCCCGCCACAGCAGGAAATGCTAGGCTGGACAGGATGCGCAAGGGATGTTGCCCAGCCTGGCCGTGGCAGTGGCAGCTACAAGACCCAGCGCGGGGGGCAACATTCCTTGTCTGCTTGCCTGCCCGCCGGCCTGGCTGCTGTAGCAGCCCCAGCACTGGGTCCCTTTGACAATGAGGGGAAAGGTGGGAGGGGGAAGGAGGGAGGGCAAGTGTGATCGGGATCCACATCAGCTGTGTGGCTCCCTTTGACGGAGGGAGGAGGGGGAAGGAGGGATCGGGATGCGCATCAACTGTGCAGCTCCCTTTGACAGGGAGCGAGGAGAGAGAAAGGGCTGGCTGGGGTGAGGGAGAAGCCGACTGGCTTCTCAGAGAGAGACCTTTTGCCTCCCCTTCCTCCCCCCCCATTTAACCCCCGCGTCCAGTTAGCCACCTCCTTCCACACACGCACCCCACGCACACTCCTCACCCCTCCAATGACAATGGGTAGATCACTGCCAGTTTTTTATACTGGGAGTGGATCGCAGTCTCTTGAAAGTTGGACGTGCCTGGTATATCTGTTTTGTGACAAGCACATACATATGTGTGGGCCATCATGGTGTAAAATTTTGAATAGGCAAGTTAAGACAATGGTGTGGTCCCTACAACCAGCATTACCCAAAAGACCTCATTCAACTATCAACCATCTACACAGGAATGTACTTCGGATATGTGGGAATACGGCTTTTAAGAGCTTTAAGATGTCAGAAGCAGCACCTAGAAGTGGTGCCTAAAACTAATTAA